>NC_133776.1:69064905-69346528 GCF_003597395.2 Chelonoidis abingdonii
CCAGCTTCCCCCGCTCCAGTTCTCATCTTTGTTACCTAGAGGACTCTCGCATTAGTGTACAGCATTTTAATTTCCAAACGTTTGGCGTCAGTGACTTTGCTTTTTCCCGCCTCGTGCACAGACTTTCTACCACCAGACAATCAGCCGTAGGGACCGTCCAGTTTCAACTCCAGCTTTTTCCTCCCTGGGGTCAATTTGTTCTTTTCGGTCCACAAGGGTATCCCCATCTCACTATCGTTTAACTTCCCTCTCACCAAGGTTAAATTCCGGCGTGGAGATCTCCTGAACACTTCCCACTCATCTCCCCCAACTTCCTAGTTTAAAGCTGTCTTAATGAGTCGGCGAGCCTCCATCACTAAGAAGATCTATTTCTCCTTGGCTTAGATGAAGTCCATTCCCGAGTCGAACAGTTCTGTCTGTAAATCGCGTCCCAATGACCGTACATCCACAAGCCCTCCTTATAAGCACCACTGCCTGAGCCATCTGTTTTTAATCATCATAATCTTGTCGCTCCTTCGTCGCGCCGCTCTAAGGAACCAGGCAGAATCCCACTGAAGATCACCTGAGAGCCCCCCTCGATTTTTTCCCTTGAGCGTCCTTCCCCAGGCTGAACATAGTCCTCCTCTTGATACAGCTCCAGCAGGTGAACTAGCCGTATCATTCGTTCCCAACATGAAGGACATCAACGGATTCTCTTCCCCTAAAGATTCTCTCCGCTAGGATCTACTCTAACTTCAGCCTCAGGTCCACATCCTTTATTACCTTACTTGCCCCCCGGCAGAACAGCACAGCCCTTCTGTTCCCCAATCAGGTCTGGTTACAGGCCTGTCTATTCTTTCCAGTAAAGAGTCTCCATATCACCGTGACTTGCCTGTTTCCTGGCACAGTGTGATATCTCCGGTTCTATTAGAGCCCCGCTACGACACCAATGCTGGCCGCAAGCCCTCTTGATTTGTCTCTGCCCTCGCAATCATTGGGCGCTCCTTGAACTCCTCAATCTGAGGACTAGCGTCGCCTTCTTCCTGCTTCTAGGCTGCTCCACCACTTTCCACCAGAATGTCCTGATCTATCGTTCTGGCGTTCCTTTCCATACATGCTCTCGATTATTTCCTAAGCAGTGCCCTAGCTTGCCCTGCTCTCTCGCTGTGCTTTATCCTCGCCTCTCATTCTGCTTCCCACAACGTGTTACATCCTCTTAACGATAGTACCCCACCCCCCAGCGCCTCCGCGACCCCCACCACCCCACGCGCACGGCGGTCCGAGTCGTTCGTCGCGCCCGGTCTTTCCGCGCCGGTACCCTGTCCACACGCGTCCGCCCCGCAGCTTTCATCCCACGGAGCCCATCCTCCAGCATCGTGGCTCCGCCTCCACTGCTCGTCTGGCGACCGCGGGCCTTCCGTCGGTCGGGTGCCAGCAGCCCAGACCAAATAAACAGCGGCGAGTTTCGACCTGCACTCCACCGTCCTCTTATCTTCTCACATTCCTGTTTCTTCACAGGCGCATCTTCATGCAGACCAAACTCCTCCCACCCCTTTTGCAGGTGCTCCCATCCAGGACCTATTACTGCCACAGCTATCGCATCCGGTCATTCCAATTCAGGTGTTATCGGTCTCCTCTTCGCCCTGGTACTGCCTGTGCTTCCATGCTCCATTCCTTAACTCTGGTTTGTGGGGGCCTGTGCAGTTCAAGCCTCACCACCGCACCACGGGCAAGCCGACAGCCTGGCGCTGCTGAGACCGTGCCCTCTTCCATCTTTCTGGCCTGGTTGTTCTCCAGCTTTATGTCTCTCTGGAACTCCCCTGGAAACCTGCCCATGAAATCCCCTGTTCGTAATCTCTGTTTCGCTGGCTCTTGGTGCCGCTCGCAAGCCTGTCATGTCTCCTGAAGCTTTCTCTCTCTCCTCCTCTCCTTTTTAATCACCTTCCTCCACACTCTCCTATTACCCCCAAACCTCATATGTGTTTACTGAGTTCTAGCCATAAAACCCAATAGGTTACCCTTTTTCTCAACACACCTCAATTTTAACATTTATACCACTGTGACAACATTTTTAACCTAGAGTTGGGCTTACTTACCACCTTTTCCATAACTGTTAGTTGGCTATAACTGGCTTGTTTTAAACCCACCCTTTTTATATAGAATTGTAGCTACTTTTAACATTTATACTTCGTGTTAATTGGTTACCAACGTCTTGTAACCCCACCTATTGAAACCCCTATACTATTTGCTAAAAGAAACCCGATTCCCCATTGTCTATAAAAAATCCTTACAATTCCTCCATACCCTTGTCACTATTGAATTTTCCCTGTTTTTTGCATTTTCTTAATAAAGTTTATTTTGCACCCCACCTGTGTGGTAATTGCTCCCCAAGATCCCATATACCTGCTGGCAGGGACAACAAAGACTTTATTGGAGAAGAGGAAGAAAATGAAAAGAAATGGTAGTGACAGGCTCAAGTACTCCCTTCTCTGCAAGCTCACACAAATGAAGTTGAAGGAAGACTCCGAGAAATTTCAAACCGAAAAGCTCCTAAAGGCTGCTGAAGATTGTAAAAGTCTCAAAAAATGCAAACGGGAACTGGCGTTGTACATGTCATCATTATCGTCTTTGAAGAACAGGGACGGCGACTCAGTAACCGATCAAACAGAGATGGAGGCAATCTGCAGGGATTTCTACAGCCAGCTGTTTGCATCCCATAGAGACGTCCCAATGCCATCACTTCAACAAACCGATGAACACATACTGCCGGTTCTCATTAGTGAAGTCTGTCATGCAGTCCATCAAATGAAAGAGGGGAAGGCTCCAGGTAAGGATGGTCTGACAGCAGAAGTAATTAAGGTGGGAGTTCAGGATCTTTGGAAAGCTCTGCCCAAATGTTCAGTCGCTACTTGGAAATCCAGAAGGTACTGTCCAGCTGGAAAGAGTCCAATACCATCTTCCTGTATAAGAAAGGCAATCAGGAAAATCTAAAGAACTATCGCCCGATCTGCCTGCTTTCGCATATCTATAAATTGTTCACTAAAAATAGAACAAATTGACCGTCAAGAAGCCTGGATGAACAGTAACCTAGAGAGCAGGCAGGCTTTCGAAGGTATTATAGCACGACAGACCACCTCTTCACTCTAAACCATCTACTAGAGCGTTTAAGTTCCCTTTGGGCATTGCCTTCGAGAAGGCATTTGACAGCATAGAGACTAACGCCACTCTTGAAGCTCTTTCAGAACAGGGCATCAGGGCGAAATATATTACATTACTAAAGGAAGCAGCAGCACAGACATATCACTGTTTTATATTCCATTCCAAATCCCCATTGAGAAAGGTGTGAAACAAGGAGATACAGTTTCACCAGAATTATTCACAGCCTGTCTTGAATCGGTTTTTTCGATTAGCAGACTTGAAAGGTGAGATTAATATCAATGGCAAGTGGCTAAACCATCTCAGGTTTACAGATAATATAGTGCTGATAGCCGAAAATACAGCTCAGTTTGAGAGAATGCTTAAAGAACGGAACAAGAAAAGTAGTCAAGTTGGATTAAAAATGAATCGGTCGAAAATGAAATACATGAGATCAGATGCTCTGCCAAAAACCCAAATAATTCTTGGAGGACAGCAGATCCAAGAGGTTGATAAATATGTTTATTTGGGCCAAGAAGTCAACATGCATCACGTTCATAAAGGCGAACTGTCGTGCAGGAAAAAAAAGCTAGATGGTGCGCATTCAGTGACATCAAGGACATACTCCACAGAAAGATCAGCAAAACAACTCGTGTGAATCTTTTCAACTCGACAATCCTTCCAGCGATGTTATGGCAGCGAAACATGGTTGCTGACAAAGACTGAAGAACATCAACTGTTTGTCACACAGATGGCGATGGAATGAACATTTTTGGGCATTTCACTCCGCGATCACATCCCCAACGAAATAATTAGGCAGCAGTCTGGAGTGTGAGACGTTGTTGTCGAAAGCAGGCTCAGCAAAATGTGGCCCGACTCAGTGACAACAGATGGACTTGCAGTTATACCCGAGTGGTATCCGCGAGAACAGAAACAGCCACACGGTCTCCAAAGAGGTGGGATGATTTCCTAACAAGGAGATATGGACAAGCATGGCAAAGGATGGCCAGAGCGAGAGAAGATTGGAAGACGTGTTGTGATTGGTTCAGTCTCAACTGATGAAGGACCAACAGTCTACACATCTGGCAGACATGAAGAAGATGGAGTGACCACCTCCTTCGGTGATGAGATTGCTCCCAAAACTGTTAAAACCATCATAACCAGCTCACCTTCTTCCTCTGAATACTCCAACAGGGCTAGTTGTATATGGTTGGGCAATAGCAAGTTGAACACATGCACTGATATGGGCGGGGGGTGTCTGGCATAGAGCTCCCATGGTTCCCAATATTGCCAATATGATGGATCCACCGGCAGAGGGAAGCCCATGGCACAGGGTACCACCTGTCCATTGGCCAATCATGTCTGGCTGGAACCCCTGATTCTCTAGGGCTTCTGTTTCGGGTCATCTCTCCTGAGTGTCGCAGAATTCTGCGGAGCCTCCAGCTCATCAGAAGAGAAGGCAGATAGATCACTGATCACCACAGTACCAATGGTTGTGATTTGAGGCAAGTGGGTGGAATAGGGAACAACTTCATCTCTCCGTGATAGATTCTTCCTCTGGTGTTACCTTACCAGAATATAGGCAGACCCAATAAAAGCAGTGAATCCGGATGGGGGGAGCAAAAAGGTCTTCTGGGAAGACACGTCTCAGACATTCCCAAAGCACAAGTAGAGTCCACTATGGGTACTGCCCCAGTTCCAAAGTGCATGTGAGCACTAGCAGCTGTCTTTCTCACATCTTCACCACTTGAGCTGGTGTTGGAATCATGGGATCTGTGAAGATTTAGTCAGGCCTTAGACCTTAGTACCCGTGTGTGCTGGCTCTTCCCTTTTATTGGGCATACACATAGATGATTTGTCCTTATTTCTATGAGTGTGCCCCTTACTGCCCTGCAAAACCTTCTCTCTAGGCTTAACAGACTTAACCACTGTTCCCAAGATCATGCTTTGAGAGATGCTGTCCACTTTTCAAGGCTGATGTATGGGGGATGGTCGCTGGCCCAGATCTGATTGGAGCTTTGTTGTCTTCTTCATGAGATGTATTCTGAGTTTCAGTTCCTGATCCTCACCAGTTCAGGGCGGTGGGGGAAGTGGCAGATGCTGCACTTTGCAGAAATGGGAGCTTCACCCAGGCAGTGTTGATGTAGGTCACCCACAGAAAAGCAGCAAGGACAGGAAACACAGTTTTTGAATTCAGGGACCCTGGGTATTTCCCAGGCTTCTCAGGGAAAATGTCCCCGGCTGGTGGTGGTGAAGAAAAAACAACTATCTAATAATCTGTGCTGCACTATACTATAAAAACTACTAAAAAAAAACGTACTATACACAATTCTTACAGTAAAAAGTAGCTGAGGACATGAATGATTCCGATGTAGACCATGTGGTGCTAAGAAGCAACTGGAGAGGAAATGGCCCTCAGTTGAAAGTATGTGAACCGCTATGGCGCATGTGTGGGCCAATGTACATTGCTTGCAAAAAAATTTCCAGGCTCAGGTGCATGGTGTGCATACATATCCCACATGTGGAATACACAAAGGGACTTCACTTGAAGAAGAATAATTTTTATGATTGGTATCTTTCAGTATAGTCTTTTATTGTATACTTTGTCATTTATAATTGAGTTACAAATGAATTCTGTAACTATCTCCCCCCCGCTGTCCTGGTCATATCAGATTACTGGAAAATATAGAAAGATAATATCAAAATATACTGGGAGGATGCTAACATCTTGTGCTTCTCCTCATCCTACCCAATATGTCCTTGTCCGCACCACATCTCCTACCCTCCTCCTAAGCAAATTTGTCATAAGCTTCTTTGGCGTTTCTCACTTCTTTTGTCCATATTGTTTCCTCTATTCTTTTTTGAGCCTTTTTCCTGTCACACACATCTTTCCCTCTCCTGCCAGTTTTCCTATTTCATCTGTCTTGTTTGGTTTGTTCATTATCTTTCATTCATATTTTAACTTTTTGTTTGTTTTGCTTTCTTCAACCCTCTCCTGTTCCCTGACTGATTCCCTCTAACAGCATATCTTTGTCCCCAATACATCTCTTGGTTGCTTCTCATTCTCACCCAACCACACTCCTAACTCCTGGCTGCTACACTTCCCAATCCGTGATTCCCGTCTACCTCCCCTTTTGTTACTCCAGTCTCCTACTCAGCTGATCAGAACAACTAAATTAATCTACCCAGAGGTGAAGCATGATAGCAGCAAGAACTTCAGAGCTAATTAAATTCACATCCAGTCTCCACCTGCTCTGCTCCTCCCTTATAGGATTAGGATAATGAAATTAAATAGTTAGCCTGAGGAGATAGGGCCAAGAAACATATTAGCACAATCCTAATAGTAATGCCATATTTTTCATTGTTGCTATTAAATGTTTTCCCTTCCCATTATTTGTTTGGTGGGAAGATGGCAACAAAGAATTTTCAGTCATAGAAAGTTACTCATTGGTAATTCTATTTGCTGTATGTCTCCCTTCTCTCATGCTGTGAGAAAGACAATCATCAAGTCTTCACCTACCAGGAAGCAAAGAGGCTAATGAGCTGTGAACAAGCCTTCCTTTCTATAAATCTGGTCAACTTCCTTTCCCTGCAGTTAGAAACTTCAAAAACAGGATAAACAGGAGGAAAAAAAATGAGAGCACGGAAAGACTGATTACAAAATTAATGTTTGAGTTTTATTGCAAGCTTTTCCCTAGCAGTGAAATACAATGACATACTAAAGTTTCAGCAGCATATGAAGGCTGATTTTTCTTTATTTGCCTGTTGACCTTAGTTAAAGGGGGCAAATTTTCCTCGAGCCTTGGCCACATACCATAGAAATTTGGAAAACAATGTAATTATTTTCTATCTATCAACTTTTAGACAAGTTATTCTCAAGAGGATCCAAACTAAATAGAGCATTTTATTCAGTAGAGAGAACTGAACTCACACTAAGCTATTACAAAAAGATACAAAATTAATGCTTAGCCCAGAAACAGTATCAAAAAGAACATCCTCGTTAAGTGCTGCACTACCAACACTCCTAATAAAACTAATTACGGTGTGGTGACAGTATTAATCATTTCTTCATGATGGTTTCAACAACTTCCAATTTTTCTGAAAAGGTGACATTCCTTATGTTAGGCCAAATTATACCATCACTTAACTCCTATAAAAGTCCTCTGAAATCAAGAGATCACAGGAGTCATTGACTTCAGTGTAGCTGTATGGGGCTTCACAGAGGACAGAATTTGGCCCACATTATTTTCCACTGTTAGAAAAAAAAAATGGCAATTTTCAACCCCCAGTTGATGCGAAATTCCTTTTAATTTCCACGCAATATCGACAATACGTGACATTAGTAGCATTATTTGTTTAGTTTTCCCTATACTGGCATGAAAGTCCTACTTTTCATTGTGACTAATGGAAAGAAAACACTTAACAGCATTGTTTGACTAATTTATTTAATGGAGTATCAATTTCTAATGAAGGACAGCTCATATTCTATGATCTCTTAGGATAAATTTAAAATGCATCAATCTTGTACCACTTTCCTTCCATGCACTGGCAAACCTCTCTGAACAAGACTTAACTCCCTGATGTAATAGATCCTAATACATGTGTTTCTCGGAGGCTGTTTCTATGCTTTCTAGATGTAAGCACAATTTGTCAAGAGAAAGGTCTCAATACCCGCATTTTAAATCAAAGCCCAACACTAAAGGAATAACATATGAAAAATATTGAGTGGGTCTCTCTTCTCTCTCTTTAAAAAAAAAACAAAAAACAAAAAAACAGGATTTATACCAGAATACCGGACAACAGTGTTATATCTACAAGTCACTCTTTCTGTCCCAATGTTAATCACCACAGAACTTTGAAGAGTACATGGTAACAGTGAGTAGCTACTTTTAAACTCCCGTTAGAATTTTGTTCCCTATTTAAGCAAATTCTGAAGCTATTTATTTCATTTCTTTTAAAATGAGAGAACTAGGTTTTAGAACAAATAGGTCTGAAAAAAATCCTATAAATTATGAAGATTTTCATCCTTTCCACTGAAGATCTGTTGCAGGGTATTTTTCAGTTTTGTTCACAGGCAGTTAGACTCACACAACCCATATGAACGTCAATAAGAAATTCTCTTTTTCTTGGACGCTATAAAGAGAATTTTCCTCTCTGGATAACTAGCAGTGATTTTCCCAAAGGCACATTTTAGGTCAGAACTGTGTTTTTCAATCAACATGTTTCACAATGTCACCTTTGTAGACTGCTACTGGAGAGATCTTTGGACAAATACTATAGACTAAAAGCTCATGTATAATCCTTTTTTCATTAATGTATTAAAAAAGACCTAGAATTGGAGCTATTTCAATTACCCCATTCTCACCCAGGTACTAAGAGGTGACTCCATATCAGAAATACAAGTTTAAAATATACTCAGCAAGGAACTCAAACTTCAGAGATGGGATCACAGATGTACCTAAGTGCCCCCTCTCGCTTATTTTTTAAAAGACTGTAGTTCAGAACAGAATCAGAATTTAATATAGATAATCATGAAGCGATGGATACCCCATATTTCAATCTGCCTGCAAAAGAGAATGTGCTCCTCTGAAATGACACCTGACACTGCTTCCCATATTATTCACAGTAATATAATAATATGATTGTGTAATAATCATAAAGTATTTTATGCAATATAGGCCATGTGAGGCATCAGTGGAAAGGTTATGGTTTACTGAATATGATTATCCTATTTGTATGAACGTATCATTTTTGTATGTAAAGTTAGGAACACCAACTATACATCTGTACTACAAAAGTGTTTGCACCTGGAAACGCCCACCATACAGAATGCGATCAGTCTGTCTGGCTAACTGGGAACCAGTCAAGGGACCATTAGGGAGAACAACAGGTCTTTGAAGATGCTAATCTCCCTCCTTCCTGAGAAGCTTTCTTGGGATGCTACAAACAACCTCTGACTCATGGCTGCTTTGATACCGCAGATTCATGTGATCATGCCCCTGGACTCCATGATAGAATACCAGTGTTTTTCCACTGGAGGAGGAGGGAGGGAGGAACTACCTTGGAAAACAAAGGAGTCTCACCATACATAAAATCTATTTAAGCAGGGGAGTGACATGATCAGTGGTCCTTCTTCACTGAATCCCCGCCCAAGAGGACCACTGTGAACATCTAAGGGATAGTCTACACTGGCAATGCTAAAGCGCTGCTGCGGTAGCGCTTCAATGTGGCTTGTATAGTCGTGGCAGAGCGCTAGGAGAGATTTCTCCCAGAGCTCTAAAAAACCCACCTCCACGAGGGGCATGGCTCCCAGCGCTGGGGCACTGTCTACAGTGGCGCTTTATAGTGCTGCAACTTACTCCGCTCACGGAGGTGTTTTTAAAACCCCTAAGCGAGAAAGTTCCAGCGCTGTACATTGCCAGGGTAGACAAGCCCTAAGAAACAAAGATACAATTATATAAAGACCTCTATTTTTTATTTAAAGGTTTTACTAGCAGGTAAAGAGGAAAATTGATATTCATTAATTCTATAAAGAGTATAATTATAGATCAGGATGAAGAAATTAACATTTTTATTTTATAAATTTTTTTCAGTACAGTGAGGGAAAAAAAGATGAAGGACCACAAATGGAAACAATAAGGCTAAGTGCACGATGCCAAATAAAGATAGCAAGCCCAACTTCAATCGTCTATCTACTGCCTTGATAAAGACAAGGTGGGTGAGGAAATACCTTTTGTTGGACCAACTTTTGTTGGTGAGAGAACATATTTCTCTCACCAAAAGAAGTTGGTCCAACAAAAGATAAATATGCAACATTATTGTAGTTATTACATTATTTCTTAGGGCTACTGCTTGCATTTAGTGAGACTAAACACTTGCTGGACCTGGGATTACAATTTTTGTCCATCTTTTCTCTTTATAAAAGAGTCAAACATGAGTTGTTAAAGGTGGACTTAATGCAATATAGTATGGTGAGTAAACCAAGCATCACTATTAGAAATAGCTGTTCTGGCTCTTTTCTCACTAACTTGTGCCTCGTATCTGATTCTTTTTACACCATTATGATTGGGTTTTAATTATGTCTGGCTTCTCTCCGTGGACAAATGAACACGTCCTTCCACAATGTAAACAGTGATTTGCCCACAATGAACAGAAAACTCCTAATGCAAGCTACAAGCACTATGAACTAGCAAACCCTTTGGTCAAAAGTACTCCAAGATCTAGATATGGTATCAGATAGTGTCTTTACTACAGGCAAAAGTCTTCCCTAGTATAACTATTATAATAAGAAAAAAACTGTTTCTGTGAGTACTGCCAGTCTTGTCTCTGCCAGCTGCAGTTTTTACCATTAGGCTCTTGATAGGTGGAATAGTCAACAATGTCCCTAGGCAGAAGAGAATTTGCCAATCATCTGGGACAACTTACTTGAAGGTTATTGTGAATGTCTCACTGTAGTGGGGTGGACCCCCACTCCTGCCCTGAAGGGTTAAAAACAGCCCAGAAGAGGGTTGTGGCTGGGGCAAGAAGCCTGGGCTGATTGAGGAAAGTAGGCTCAGCTGAGGCCATGCTCCAATCAGGCCTAGATGGCTCCTATAAGAGGCTGTGAGCCAGAAGCCCAAACAGTCTCTTCCTCTGCCTGTAGAGGGAGAAGGGCCTGGTTGCAGGGAGCTAGAGGCAAAGTACCTGAGTGGAGCAGGGCTGGGGAAAGGGAGAGGAGCTGAGGAGCTCGAGCCTGGAAAGCCCCAGGCTGCAGCCTAGCAATGGGCTAACAGGTACTGTGGGTTGCAGAGGGCAGCCCAGGGGCAGGCCAGGGCAGCACGTCCAAACCCTCCTTGCCAGTGATGAGTAGGTTGATACTGGAGTCTGCCCCAGGACGTGAGGCTAGACGATGACTGGCAGTAGCCTTATAGTGAGTGAGGTGGGAATAGTGGGTGGGGGTTTCCTGGGGAGGGGAGACCCTGAGAGGAAAGGGGTTACTGCCAGGGGGCAGCACTCCATGTAAAAGAACACTGGGCCCAGGGAGGGGCACGGGGGCCAGAAGATAGGCAGCTCACCGGCCTGCAGAGGGCGTTCTGGAGCTGGAATGAGCTAATTGCCAGAAGTCACCAGCAGGAGGCGCCGCAGGGGTGAGTCTGCATGTCTACACTCACTGAAACAAATTTCAGTCCCCCTAAACAAAACAACCTCCTCACGGCTTGATGATAAGAAAAAAGCACTGAAAACCACAGATTATGCTTTTCTGGGGAAGAGGGGAAGCATATATCTTTGAATTCTTGCTGTATTATACAATAATCTGCATTTGTTTTAACATTTAATAAATAAATTTGCCTTACTTTTTCCAAGAACTGCCTTCACAATGCAATCAGATATAGTACTATTTTTTTTAACCAGTCCTGCAGAAAACTGTCTTTGCCCATACAGTAAAGCAATTAAGGATTAAATTTCCCCTTCCATACTCCCTTCACATCAATGAATACAAACTTCAAAAGCCAAATGTCTCTACGCTACAGAGACTATACCAGCATAATCCTGTAATGCAGATGCAGCCTGTGACAGAAGGGTTCTCTTTTGGTGTACGATTGTTACCTGCCCTCACGAAGTTAGCTATGGCCACAGAAGCATTCTTCCACTGACATAGCTGCATTTATATACCCCTGACTGACATATGTATGTTGAGCTAAATTTTAAGTGCATATTACATCTAACTGGGACCATTCAAAAGTTATTAGGCATAGGAACAAATGTTAATAAAAACAAGATGGTAGGTATTGGAATAAACTGGGTTTGGTCGACTCTCAAAATGTTAGGATGATTAACCATCAAAAAGTAAGAAGGCTGGAGGGACTGTGCAGTGGCTGCAGCCTTCTCCTCTTTTTGCTGCTGCTTGAGGTGATGTGAGCTATATAGTAGCTATACTATAGCAGGCTGCTAATAAATGAGGCTGTATTTTGTTTCTATAAACATTATGTTAAGCAAAGGACTCTCTCTTGGAAAAAAGAAAGGAAAACGAGGACCAAAAAATGGAGGTCACACTTATAAAACAGGACTGTATCTTGGAAAGCAGTGACTGAAAAGAACTTAAGGTCATGGTAGCTAACTGAATATGATGCTGTAATTAATAGGGCCAATGAGACCCTCAGGTGTATAAGCACAGAAATATCTAGTACAACTAGAGTTGTGGTATTAGACCTCTAAATATGGCATTAGTGGGATTATTACTTGCATAATGTGTCCAGTTCTGAACACCACACTTCAAAAATAATGTTGACATATTGGAAAGGTTCAACAAGGAACTACAAAAATGATTCAGGACCTAGAAAAAAACAGTACAGACTAGAGAAATTCAGTCTATTTAGTTTATCCAAGAGAAGGCTAGGAGGAGACTTGATCACGGTCTACAGGTATCAACATGGGGAAGACAATTCTGACAGCACACAGGTCTTTAATCTAGCAGAAAAAAGGCATAATGAGATCCTATGCCTGGAAGCTGAAGTTAGACAAATTCAGACTAGAAATAAGATTCAATTTTTAACAGTGAAGGTAATTAATCCTTGGAACAAATTACCCAGGGACATGGTAGATTCTCTATTACTTGACACCTCTTAATCAAGACCTTTCTAAAAGATATGCTACTGCTCAAACAAAAGTTATGGATTTGATGCTGAACTGATTGGTTGATGTTCTTTGGCATGTACTATGCAGGAGAACAGACTAGATGTTCATAACAGTCCCCTTCTGGCCTTAAAATCTAGAAAATAAACTGCGCAAGGTGGGGGTAGTAATAGTCTAGAGTTAGTCTGCTTCTACAAGGCGTCTACTTCTTATAATCCTGACAGCTCCAGCTCAGACCTCATTATTTCTATCAATACTGTCTGCTATGCATATTAAGGCAAAGGACCAATGATTAAGCATGAGGTTCATGAACAGGTCTGACTACCAGAAGGAGGCCGCCAGACAACCTAATACATAATTTCCTAATGCCATTCCTCAATCCCAGGGAATACACTAGACTGGACCATCTACTCAGGACACTCCCTACACTAACACCAGAAAAAATCAGCATACCTTGGAGCCCGACCAGGGGTTATTCTATCTACTACCCAAGACACAAACCCGGAAATCCTGGACCCCATCATCTCGGGCATTGGCACTCTCACTGAAGGAC
The DNA here is from genome assembly GCF_003597395.2 of Chelonoidis abingdonii. Lineage (NCBI taxonomy): Eukaryota > Metazoa > Chordata > Testudines > Testudinidae > Chelonoidis > Chelonoidis abingdonii. Next base: position 69,078,185 of record NC_133776.1, read on the forward strand.
TGGTCTGGATATGTGGACTCTCTGCTCAGCCCTATGCCACAGCACTCCCAGCTATCTCCGTGACACCCACTGATTTCCTGAGGAAACTACATCGCATGGTCACCCTCCAGAAAACACCATCCTAGCCACCATGGATGTAGAGGCTCACTACACAACATCCACACACAGATGGAATACAAGCTGTTAGAACAGTATCCCTGATGATGCACACAGACAAACTGGCTGCTGAGCTCTGTGCCTTTATACTCACACACACTATTTCAAATTTGATGAATATATACCTCCAGATCAGTGGCACTGCTATGGGCACCGCATGGCCCAACAATACGCCAATTTTTATGGCTGACCTGGAACAACGCTTCCTCAGCTCTCGTCCATCCACGCCCCTTCTCTACCTACGCGCTACAGTTGATGACATCTTCATCACTGGACCCATGGGAAGGAGACTCTAGAAAAATTCCACCACGATTTCAACACTTCCACCCACCATCAACCTCAGCCTGGACAATCTACACAGGAGGTCCACTTTCTAGACACCACGGTGCAAAATAAGCGATGGTCACATTAACACCACTCTATATCGAAACCTACCAACCGCTACGCCTACCTCATGCCTCAGCTTCCATCCGGGCACATCACACGATCCATTGTCTACAGCCAAGCACTGAGGTACAACCGCATCTGCTCTAACCCCTCAGACAGAGACCAACACCTACAAAATCTCCACCAAGCATTCTCTAACTACAATACCCGCACGGAAATTAGGAAACAGATCAACGAGCCAGACGTGTACCCAGAAGCTCCTACTGCAAGACAAACCCAAGAAAGAAACCAAACAGGACTGACTGGCCATCACATACAGCCCCAGCTAAAACCCCTCAACGCATCATCAGGGATCTACAACCCATCCTGGACAACGATCCCACACTTTCACAGGTCTTGGGTGGCAGGCCAGTCCTCGCCCACAGACAACCTGCCAACCTGAAACGTATTCTCACCAGCAACTGCACACCGCCACCATAGTAACCTCCAGCTCAGGAACCAATCCATGCAACAAACCTCGATGCCAACTCTGCCCACATATCTACACCAGCGACACCATCACAGGACCTAACCAGATCAGCCACACCATCACTGGTTCATTCACCTGCACGTCCACAATGTAATATACGCCATCATATGCCAGCAATGCCCTGCTATGTACATCGGCCAAACTGGACAGTCACTACGGAAAGGATAAATGGACACAAATCAGATATCAGGAATGGCAAATACAAAAACCTGTAGGAGAGCACTTCAACCCCCGGCCACACTATAGCAGACCTTAAGGTGGCTATCCTGCAGCAAAAAAACTTCAGGACCAGACTGCAAAGAGAAACTGCTGAGCTTCGTTCATTTGCAAATTTGACACCATCAGCTCTGGACTAAACAAAGACTGTGAATGGCTTGCCAATTACAGAACCAGTTTCTCCTCCCTTGGTTTTCACACCTCTACTGCTAGAACAGGGCCTCACCCTCCCTGACTGAACTAACCTCGTTATCTCTTAGTTGCTTGCTAGCATATATATACCTGCCCCTGGAAATTTCCACTATCTGCGTCTGACGAAGTGGGTATTCACCCACGAAAGCTCACGCTCCAAAACCTCTGTTAGTCTATAAGGTGCCACAGGATTCTCTGCTGCTTTCACAGATCCAGACTAACACGGCTACCCCTCTGATACTTGACCAATGATTAACTACTTGAGAAAGGTAATAATCTCCTAAGATTATACTGCCTGGAGTGCTTTTATTACCATTTTAAACTGAAACTTATGAACAATTATATAGGGAAAATATATATACTCCTGAACATGGAGGTGCATTGATATTTCTAGGACAACCTATCTAAAAACAAGTAATGAAGGGTTCTAAAGCAAATCTAAAATAAAACCAAATCTAATTCTACTATCAAAGGCTCTCTTTTCATTTAGTTTCAGCAAGTTCTCCACTAAATCTGCTATTCAGATAGATGTGACCTCATGATTCCTCACATTTTTAGTCAACAAAATGTGTTAAAATAACCATGCAAAATTTATATCAAGTTAAATACTAAAGACAAAATAACTACATGTTAAAATGAAACAGTTTAAATTTAAAGTTTCGATCAACCTATAATGTTTATTTGAATACATTTTCTCTGTAATGTTTTTGCTTTGAAGTGTTTGTGGAATACTGTATTATTACTCTCTTCTTCCATGTCTATCTTTATGCAGACACAAATGCAGCTTCATGAGATAATCGCTCTGATAGTTATAGATTACAATGCATGAAATACTACTCACTGAAGTCATAAAATACAGAGAAAGAGGAAAAAAACAGGTTATATGAAATTACAAATTAAATTGCTTAAAAGGGGAACAAGAAAAGCAAGAATAGATATTTCAGTTTTGTAAGTAAGCTTTACATTCATTCTTCATCACTTAAAGCCTAATCAATATCCAGACCTGTTTTTTATTTCTCTTCTCTTCTCTCTCTCTCTCATTTTTTTAAGCACGCGAAAACTGGGTCAATATTTTCTCATTGTAACATTTGCTTCACTGTTGGGAATAGGGTGCTCTATTAACTGACCTCTTATCTTAGTATGGCACCATGCAATATTTATTTCATATTCACTGAAGACAGCTCCAGCTACAATTGATACTGAGTAGCCTCTATTTATTGGTGTACAGGGAAAGGGAAACGATAACTTTAATTACGATATATGCATGGAAGTGCATCCCAGAGCTCCCTCTGCTGAGAATGATAAATGTTCTGACATTTTTGTCGTCCTTCTTCTGAAACACGCAAGCAGTTATAGAGCACATTGAGCTCACTCTCCCTGAAATTCCACAATTTTCTAGTTTCACTGTGTGCCATCAGCAACCAAACAATTCTACACTGGGCTGACAGAAATAGAAAAAACACACAAGGGAGGCAGAAAGACCTCCTTTTTTCTCTTTTAAGTAGCAGTGTTGTTCCTGAGTCTAAAAAAAAAGTATTTGAGTATAAAAATGGCGGTAAGAAACAGTACATTTGATCATGTACTACAATTAAATTTACTGGAACTGCCTTTCTAAAAATAAAAATCAACTATTTATCAGATCATCTATTAATTATGAAAAGAAAAATCCTTAGACAGAAACAGTTTTTTTTTTTTCTTACAGCCTTATCTGTGTTGTCAAGTCACCAAATTTGTTCAATGTTACAGTATGAAAAAGCTGCCAGGCACCTACTGCCTAACATGCCTCTTTTAATTACGAAGAGCCATGGATGGCATCTCGCTATGATATCAGAAGTGTGGTGATGTGCAATGAAGTGAAACAGTTTTGTTGGTTGAGTTTCACAGCCCCAGCCCTGATTTCCACAGAAAACTGGTCAGGCCTCAGAATTTTGGGCAGCATGAAAAAGTTAGCAGGAATCTGTTAAAACAAAAATTTTCTTACCTTTTAATTCCTCTGTGCAGTCTGGTTCCACCCATGCAGTCAGATGAAGGAGTCCCATTTTTGTAAAAAGTCAGGAAGGAAGCAACAGAATTTTAGCATTTTCATATCATTCAGCCACCAACTCCTCCCATTCTCACTCAACCTTACCCTATGTGAGCTATTTCAAAGATTTAAGTAACTGATCAGCACTATAAATACACATAGAGAACAAGAGGATCAACATTTGCTCAGAGAACTGAAGGGCATGGTTCTGCAATGGTTTAACTCATGTGTATAAATGAAATTACCAGGTAAGAAATTACACTCTTTCCAGCCTAAGTCTCACCACTGCAGATGGATGAGATCTGACTGGCTATTCCCAACATATTGAACTGGTGAAGCAAATGGCTATCATTAGAGAAACTATTTCAACCAGCTTGAAAATAAAGAAAACCTTAGAAACAAGAAAACCATCCCAAAATAAAAGAAAAGAGCCCTAAATAAAGGGTCATGGGAATCCAACAGGTGGTTAAATGCAAGAAGCTGCTAGGAAATGGTAAATTAAGATTAGAATTTACGTAAAACCTGACAGCCTAAGTGCAGCTAGAACTTCAACCTGCACTTTGAGGAAACCAGGGGTGAGCCCTTTGTCCAAATCCTTTAGAACAGCACTTAAAGCACTGGAAGTGATTCCCTACTATAGGCAGAGAAGAGACTCTTTTTTTCTCAAGTGTGAACAAAACTAAATGTGGATCTAGCTCCTGAAGGATGCTCTGTTCACAAAACAAATTGACTGAATGAGCAGACTGGGACTGTGGTTAAGGAAGAGAGAGCAGATGAAGTAGGAGGATGAAGCTTTAGAACTGTTATGCAAAATATTCTTGGATCACATGGATTTTCTGGCCATATTCAGGACTGTTTTCTTATGAAACCATGAAGCAACTGGGATGAAAGGGAATACATAAAGTAAGAGGAAAGTTTTTGATGTAAATTAGCCCTGAATTACTTTCCTGTGGTCCAGCAGAAATTGTTAACAAACAGGTCCATGTAGGGAAGACAGCACTTGAGAGCTTACGACTCACTCTCTGGCCACGTCTAGACTATGCGCCGTATTGGTGCGTTAAAATCGATTGCTCTGGGATCGATATATCGCGTCTAATCTAGATGGGATATATCGATCCCTGAGCAGGCTTATATCGATTCCGGAACTCCACCAACCCCAATGGAGTTCCGGAATCGACATGGCGAGCCGTGAACATCGATGCCGTGAACATCGAGCCGTGAACATCGAGCCGTGAACATCGACGGGAGAGTAAATCGATTTTAGATATTCGACTTCAGCTACGTTATTCATGTAGCTGAAATTGCGTATCTAAAATCAATTTTATCCCGTAGTGTAGACCAGCCCTCTCACTGGACTCATCGCAGTGTGGGCTGTTATCTGGCTTGCTGGAAAAAGTGTGTCCCTCCTGCAGGTGATCAGAAAAGGAGCGAGGGATTATATAAGTAGTGCCGGTGCATGAAAAGTATTTTACTTGGACCAAGTGGAGCAGCACCAATCCTTCAACCATGGGTGTAATGAAATACCGGGTTCTGTAAGGATCTGCTGTGTGCAACACTGTGCTAGCTGCTCCTTTCTAGGGGGACGGGAGGAATTTTTCCCTTACCACAAGATTAGCCAAGGCAAAGTGTTTCTTTTGTTTGCTTGCTTGTTTTTTTGGCCTTCCCTTCAGCAGATTGGGGGCCTTCATTTGGGCAAACTTGAAATGGGAGTTAGGCTATGACTTTGAAACTCATTATGTAAATGTGGGACAGATGTCCAGTTCAGGTACTCTATAGGGAAGGGATGCAGCGATCAGAGAAAATGGATTGGTAAAGGATTTAAAGGATGTATTCTTTAAAAGAAAAGAAACCAGGGGGTTGGATGAGGGAGGCTTAGGACTCCTACGACTGGTATGGCAGGAAGCCAAACTCCTCTCCCCCCACAAACCCTTATTCAAGAGAAGGGATGGTGAAGTCCCAGCAGCAGGTTGGTTGGGACCAGGATGGGTAAGGGAGAGGGCTGACAGAAGCTCCTTGGGAATATATTGAAATGATTATGCAGTTACTTGCACTGTACAGTTTCATCTGCTGGGTATTCCCAGATATTTAAGTATAAAGTTGTGGCCTAATTAAATCCAGTGTCTCCTGTCCTTCCAGCATGGCTGAACAATGACTTTTCTCTAACTCCCTTACAAATTAGCATGCCAGTTGGCAGGATAGCTCCCCTTTATATTAGTCCAATGATCATGCTCAACAGATTTCCCCAAATGTGTTAAGGGAAGCCCACTGGCAAACATATCTATGTGTACTGTCTCTCCTACGGAGGAAGTTGAATACTCATGCTACAGTCTATCAGCCCCTCAGCTTGTGTAAATAAATACATATACAAACCTCATGAGTCAGGAACAGGCAAACACACATTAAACATTTTTTTTCATTTAAAGAAATATATGGATTTCTATATTAAATTACTGACTGAAAATTTCCTTTAAGCACAATGGAAATGTAGTCAGTTCCACAAAAATTTGATAGTCAGCTTCTTCCACTTACAGTTCTTTACTCTTGAGCAAAAGTTGAACTACTGAATAAGTGAAATTTTTTGAAAGGGGGGAGGGGGGAACAACCAGAGTTTAAATCTTTACACAGTGACTGACACAAAGCTGTCGATTTTAGTTACTTTTAGATAAAGAATTCATAGTATTTATTCCCTAGAGAGATAACATGATAAGTCAATCTTCAGTTCAGACTATTTAATCATATTTACCAGAGCTGACACTTTTCTCCTAAAAGTATACCTTTCAGAAAAATCAAAACAAGACAATGACTATCAGCAACTTCGAAAACTTTAAACTAAAGTTTTCTTGATGATCGAAAATTTTGTAGCCAACATTTCTCACTAAATATTTTCCATTTTCTACTCTTTTTTCCATATTCTTTCAGCCTGAAGTGATGCAACCACTATCTAAAAGTTTGTTCTTGGATCATATGAAGCTATACTCTGTCCAGTTTATGACAAGATCCTGAGTATTCAGCTCCTTCAGTGGGGAGCATTGAGAGTGGTTTCATCCTTCTTCTTAAAGGTCAGATTACAAATGCTACAAGCTAACCACAGAGAAGAAGCAAAACAAATGTCACTTCTGCTAATGGCTTAATGTTTTTAACACTCAAAACTTTCTGATATGAACTTCCCTGTGCAACATAATAAACATGAAACAACAGACACTTCTAACTGTTAATTTCAAATATTGTAAATATTCAATAAGACAGACAAAAAACTAAGATTATCAACCCAGAAGTGCAAAAAGGATATGGTCATCTTTTCCACAAATTTATCATGTGCATCTTCTGTTTTAGGGAAACTCTCAATGTCATTTGCTAGGCGATGGATCTGAAGTTCCATTGAATCAAGGTTGCTCTTGAGACTTTGAGCTGAAACTTAGAAAAGAAAATGTGACAATGAATTAGAAAAACTCCTGTAATTCTGATTTAAAGAAAAAAGTTAAAGAAAAGCAATGTCAAGAAAAGCAATGTCATTAGAAGTATTCTTGAGGTAAAGAGAATAATTCCACGAAGCAGGCTCTCATTTTTCTGAATTACTGCTCATAAAAATTCTACCGTTCATAAAATAAGTGAGAATGTATAATATAATATACCAAATCATCATGTTAAACGTGGGAATGTCACCATTTTATTCAACCATTAGTTCAAATGGATCTATTTCTATTTAAATTTATTGATGGAAATTCTAATATTTCATTCTTTTAAATCTAATTTGAAGATTAAAGAGAAACTAAGGTTCAAAGAGATTTTTATCTTATTAATGCATGTACTTGGCTATATAAATGATTTAAGGGAAAATTATAGAAAAGAGATCAAATGTTTTTCTTTTATTGAAATACATTGATTTCTATAAACCAACATCTGTGGAAGCCCTCAATACTTTTAACAACTACCGACAAAGATTTGGATAATAGGAACTATTGACACCTTACACAAATACAAATAAAGAAAATATGGTGAAACAGCAATAATATGTATTTAAAAATAAAATATTCTGTAATATCTCAATGTACCCTCTAACACTGTATTAATTATGGCTTTATTATCCTTGAAATTCTTTACACTTTTTTTCCTGTCCTCCTCCTAGAAGACTTATTTCAAGAACCATATTGAAAATGTGTTAGTATTGTATATTCACTTTACACCTACTCCAGCCTGGTTCTTACAGGATTCTTTTCTACCTTTCACTTGCTATATACTCTATACTTTCCTACACCTACCAGCATCTATGAAGAATAATATCTGACAATGATTTAAAGAACTAACATTTCCTATTTTGGATGGCTATGACACTAAGTATAGTGATTGTAGCATCAGGGCTTCCAAACTGTGGGTTGTAATATGCTTCCATGGAAAACAAAGAACATTTCTCAACTAGGGTGGATAACTATCAAAGATTTTTTTTAATCGGTTTGGTTGGGTTTAATAAATGTATGTATGTGCTATCTCTGCAGGGTAAAATATGCATTTTTGAACCATCTTCTGCCATCTGATGTGCACCACATATTGCTGTGGAGCTCACAAAAATCAGTACCCGAGGCTGGACATGAAATTACAATAGCAGATTTTCCAAAGTTAGCCCTTTAATATTAGTGGGCTGTTTCACAGGCAGATCCTTCCTCGGCATTACTTTCTGAGTCTCTAGAATTTTGCCACTTTCATTTTATGGAAATGTTTTTGACACAAACTAGCAAGTTTTTAATGATAATGGAGACAGCTCTAAAGGTAAGTAGTCTCACTCTAAGGCAGATATCTACTGATTGATTACTAGGTCTCTTTCTTGAATGTTTTATGTCTTATACCATATCACTCTATACAAGATTCTTTCCTGCAGTTTATCTGGTTGTGCTTCCTACGTTCTTTTAGTAAGGGGACTCAGTTGATCTATAACTGTAATACACTAGACACTTTTTTCACAGGTTTTCATTTTTTTATTTAATTAGTAAGTTTTACTGTTTCACAAGTGACTCCCCAGAACATTTAATACGAGTAGCTTTACCTTTCTTTTTTTATTTTTGTACTTAAAATAAAACTGTGTTTAAAAAAACAATAAATCAAAAGTTTTAAAACAAAACAAGTAGGAAAAGTCACACACACACACACACACACACACACAGTGGAGGCACAGATAGTGCAGATGTAAATTCACTACAAACAGCAAAAATCTATTAAACTGACCCTGTTCTCATCTGTACCCATTTTGCAACGGTGTAGCTTCATGGAACTTAATGTAGTTACTGCCAGTTTAAAGTGGCAACAAGTCATATTTTGACAGCGTAATAAATATCGAATTCCAATATACTGCATCTATCTTATTTTAATTGAGGGGGAGAGAGTACAATACTAGATGAGCAGAAGATGCAGTAGCACAGACAATGAAGTAAGGCCAAAGTCTTGCAAACATGAGCAATGCAGGCTGACCTTTGCATCCAATGCAAATAGTTTATTAGTTTATTAATTTTTGGCGAGCCTGAAGAGAAACAATGATATTTGTGCTGTAAATGAAGAACTTGTTTGAATTACAACAGTAATAGGTTTTATCAGCAATGTGATATATTTGGATAGAGAAAAAACAGCAGAGAAGTAAAATGCGCTGGAATTAAAAAATAAATTAGAAAGATAGAAATGGTTATTTTGCTGGTAAAGAGAACAGTAGATGTTAAACAAACTGGCACCATAACAGAAAACAAAGTTTAACTGCATTCAGCACTCTGAAAATATTTAAGCGCATAACTGCCTCACAAAAATAGTTCTTTACCTTTGCATTTGAAATTTAAAAGTATCAAGACAAAACCAATTAACAATGACAAAAAAGCATAATAAGTTTCTGTGCTTAATTAATCCTCATATTAGACCAAAAATCACCCAACTATTTCCCTGCTGGGTCTTGGAAATCTTAATATGTTGAAATTTGGGGAAAAAACTCACATGGGATGCATTTAAAAGTGACTTTATTGTAATTAGTGAACTATGAACAAGTTAAAACTTTCCGAGATTCAGAAGAACACTACAGAGTACTCGTGTTGGTGTCTCACTGACACCATGATCAAATATGTTAAAAAAAAAAAAAAGCTACATACTGTACAGATGCCAGGGTCCAACTCACCTCAGGTTTACATAATGAAAACAGATAGTAACAGCAACAATATAAAAGGTACATACACAGTGAAGTGGGAGTAAACAACCTACTACACCTCTACCCCAATATAACGCGGCGTGATATAACACAAATTTGGATATAACGCGGTAAAGCAGAGCTCTTGGGGGTGGTGGATGCACACTCCAGTGGATCAAAGCAAGTTCGCTATAATGCAGTTTCAGCTATAACATGGGAAGATTGTTTGGCTCCCGAGGACAACTTTATATCAAGGTAGAGGTGTACTTTGAACAAATGGGGCACATAGGTGTCATTTTTTGAATATACAAAGTTTTTACATTTCACTCATTTTTTCTGTGTTTTCTGTATCATTCTCTTGAACAGAAGTAACTCCTTCCTTATTTTCGAGGCGCTACACATCAGTACCCAGCTAGATGCTGCTTCCCTAGAACCCTGAGGAAAGGCTGCAAGATTTCTTTTCTGCACCACTGTGACAGGATGTATAAAACCTGCGCTGATAAGGTAGGGGCCACTACCAGGAATCAGAGATTATGGTTTGTACCAGTCTAACACCATGATGGAAATTAGGCATGGAGAAGTACCACCCCTCAACTACAGAGGTACTCCAGAGAGACTCTTCTTACAGTTTCACCATTTCTGTATCCATGTTCCTGATTCATCTCTTACTCAAAGATTTTTGATGCCATGTGCAATTCAACAAAATTCAAACTATATAGTCATTCACACATGTGCATGTGCAGTGCAACAGCAAGAGGCTTTTTCCCAGCAACTAAGAGCCTTTTCTACCCAACAATGAGTCTTTGCCCCAGCAACTGTGGGCTTGCCAGAAAATGAATTCGACTATTGTGGCTTCCCTAAAAAACTCTTCCTAGCAAGTGTAGGCTTCCCAGAAAAATCAAATTGAGAGTGTTATCTTGGAAGAAACTCAATTTGCTGGACAACTGTGTTCATACATGAGGCAAATGTTATCAGGGGTCTCAATGACTCTTCCAGACTCTTTTGGTGCATTTTTTTGAAAAACAAAAACCACTGAAATGATGAAGATAATAACAATGCTGAAATATTAATATAATCATATCATAACTTCTGCCTCAAAATTAAAACAATCTAATTAATTAATTCATAATTAATTTAGGGGTTTAGAGACCATAATAAAGGCTCAATTTAAATGTATACCCCAAATTAAAAAACACAATAAAAGAACTAAAACAGAGCCACCATGGCTTAACCATGTAAAAGAAGCAGTGAGAGATAAAAAGGCATCTCATAAAAAAAGAGAAATCAAATCCTAGTGAGGTAAATAGAAAGGAGCATAAACACTGCCAAATTAAGTGCAGAAATGTAATAAGAAAAGCCAAAAAGGACTTCGATGAACAGCTAGCCAAAAACTCAAAGGGTAATAACAAAATGCAAAACAACCAGTGGATTGAGATAAAAAGGAGCACTTAAAGATGATGAAGTCATTGCGGAGAAACTAAATGAATTTTTTGCTTCAGTCTTCACAGCTGAGGATGTCAGGAAGATTCCCAAACCTGAGCTGTTCGTTGTAGGTGACAAATCTGAGGAATTGTCACAGATTGAAGTGTTATTAGAAGAGGTTTTGGAATTAATTGATAAACTTAATGGTTAGAAGTCACCAGGATCAGATGGCATTCACCCAAGAAATCTGAAAGAACTCAAATGTGAAACTGCAGAACTATTAACTATGGTTTGTAACTGGTCCTTTAAACTGGCTTCTCTACCCAATGATTGGAAGATAGCTAATGTAACGCCAATATTTAAAAAGGGCTCTAGAAGTGATCCCGGCAATTACAGACCAGTAAGTCTAATGTCAGTACCAGACAAATTAATTGAAACAATAATAAAGAATAAAATTGTCAGACACATAGAAGAACATAAATTGTTGGGCAAAAGTCAACATGGCTTCTGTAAAGGGAAATCATGTCTTACTAATCTATTAGCGTTCTTCGAGGGATCAACAAACATGTGGACAAGGGAGATCCAGTGGAGACATAGTGTATTTAGATTTCTAGAACACCTTTGACAAGGTCCCTCACCAAAGGCTCTTACGTAAATTAAGTTGTCATTGGATAAGAGGTAAGATCCTTTCATGGATTGAGAACTGGTTAAAAGACAGGGAACAAAGGGTAGGAAATGATGGTTAATTTTCAGAATGGAGAGGGTGAACTAGTGGTGTTCCCCAGGAGTCAGTCCTAGGACCAATCCTATTCAACTTATTCATAAATGATCTAGAGAAAGGGGTAAACAGTGAGGTGGCAAAGTTTGCAGATGATACTAAACTGCTCAAGATAGTTAAGACCAAAGTAGACTACGAAGAACTTCAAAAAGATCTCACAAAACTAAGTGATTGGGCAACAAAATGGCAAATGAAGTTTAATGTGGATAAAAGTAAAGTAATGCACATTGGAAAAAAATAATTCCAACTATACATAAAATACGATGGGGGCTAATTTAGCTACAACTAATCAGGAAAGAGATTTTGGAGTGATCGTGGATAGTTCTCTGAAGATGTCCATGCAATGTGCAGTGGCAGTCAAAAAAGTAAACAAGAGTTAGGAATCATTCAAAAAGGGATAGAGAATAACATGGAGAATATTTTATTGCCCTTATATAAATCCTTATATGAATACTGCCTACAGATGTGGTCACCTCATCTCAAAAAAGATACACTGGCATTACAAAAGCTTCAGAGAAGGGCAACTAAAATGATTAGGGGTTTGGAATGGGTCTCATATGAGGAGAGATTAAAGAGGCTAGGACTTTTCAGCTTGGAAAAGAGGAGATTAAGGGTAGATATGATAGAGGCATGTAAAATCATGAGTGTTGTGGAAAAAGTGAATAATATAAGAACTAGGGGCCATCAAATGAAATTAATGGGCATCAGGTTTAAAACAAATAAAAGGAAGTTCTTTTTCACACAGCGCACAGTCAACCTGTGGAACTCCTTGCTTGAGGAGGCTGTGAAGTCTAGGACTATAAGAGTTTAAAAGAGAACTAGATAAATTAATGGAGGTTAAGTCCATTAATGGCTATTAGCCAGGATGGGTAAGGAATGGTGTCCCTAGCCTCTGTTTGTCAGAGGGTGGAGATGGATGGCAGGAGAGAGATCACTTGATCATTAGGTTCACTTCCTCTGGGGCACCTGCCATTGGCCACCGTCGGTAGACAGGATACTGTGCTGGATGGACCTTTGGTCTGACCCAATATAGCCATTCTTATGTTTTTAAATGACACCAATAACATTGGAGTGACTTTTTTTACTACACTAAAACCACAACAGATATTCAGATTAAATCAACTATAACAGGTTGTTCTCATCATAGTCTGAGAATATATAAAGAAAGAAAAGGCAGTGGTTTGCGTATCATGTCTTAAACTTTTGTATGTGTTTGGGGTCCTGGAGATCCCAAAGATCTTAGGAGTGTAATGTTTCATTTTTATCGCTGACAATGACAGGTCTAACTGACTCCACTACCTTTTTAATGATTTTTTTTTTACGACTACACATAAACCATAACAGGTAGGATGATAAAACCACTGAGGAAAGACTGAACTCCTTCCTAGTTTGAGAATACGTAAGCAGCACAGATTTGGCATGACAATTTTTATTTACATTTTTGCACACATTGGGGTCAGATAGGCCCCCCAAACATTAGGAAGTTATATAAAACAAGGTAATAATTTTCAGTGCTTTTAAAAACAAAATTCAGAGAACAGTTCAGATTCAAGTCTGAGGTCAAGATCATCATCAGTACTAACGGATCTTTGGACAGGAAGTCTGAGGGATGCATTATGCATTAAAGAGCTGTACTCCTCCATTGATAGGTGCCTAATTTTCACTAACAACACTGCTAATCATGGGTGGAAATAGATTACAACTTATTTGAATTGCATGTGTAGGTTGTGCACAAAATCCCAAAGGCAGTCTGATTTGCTCGGAAGTGTTTGTAAATGAATCAATGACATCATCACAGCTTTCACGCAGCTAGAATTTAAAGAAAAAGTCACAATCAAATGAATGGATATTTCTAAAGAAAAACATCCAAACAGCAGAAACGTTACCAGAGGTGTGTAGAAATGTGCATCTTATGAGCACATAAGCATGGAAACTGCATTCTTTTGATAAAACCTTATATTTTGATACCTAAGATCTTAACAAATTGAATTTCGTTCCTTTAAATAACAACATTTTAAGCCTCAGCTCATGGACAGAGGTAACGGTGAAATCCAAAAGCACTTGCATTATTCAACTAAATGTTTTAACCAAGGTAAAAGTACAAGGACAAAGACTTACTCTTTACATTTACTGAAATATTTTAGTTTTTGACACACAGGACAAAAGACAATTTTGTAGCTTATCTGTAAGATGTTTCTTGACTAGCCAAATCAGTGTCATTCAATGACATTTTTAAAAACAGAAAAATGTCAGAGGTGAGATCTTCTCCTTCTGTGTGAGGGAGTATGTCTGCCTTTTGTTTATGAAGTAAGCAAGCTTTAGGTACGTATTGCTTGGTGATTCTGAATGCTGTCAAAGCATCCATAGGCAAGAAGGTCATCCCCCAGTCTTTGTGATCATATCTTCATTGCAGAGTTAGTCAGGGCTAACATGGTTGGAGCATCCCCACTGCAAAACCCTATTCATGTAAGACCCATGTAACTGCATCCGCAATGGTGCTGTACTAGCTTGAGTGCTGGGCTGGATTTCTAGCAGGCTATCCCGTGACATGTAGTATTGCATCAAACTGGACACTCTACAAATGCTCTGTCTCTTTCTCGCTCTCTAATAGGGAGAAGCTGTCTGTGGCAGTGACACGAGAACAGTACTTTATGTAAATAACTTCCAAGTGGACTTCATCATTATTAATTCAGACAGTTCCGATGATGAAAACAAAACAGCATTTCCCAGAAAGAATTTGTAATGAGAATGTCATTAAGGAATTCATTACTCTGCCTCAGAGCTGGACCCTGAAACCTTGGGGTCCTCACAAGTCTGCAAGTAACAGGAAGGGTTCCCTTGTCAAAACCAATACTTATTCATGAAATATTTCAGATGCGATGAACTGGCATTTTCTGACAAAACAGTATCTCATTGGAGATCAGCTCATGGGCGTGTGCTCTCTCATTATGTGTGTACATATGTGCTGGCACAAGCACACACACTTCAACCCTCCCCCTGCTGTTTAGGAAAGGTATTAGAGACTTTATTTTAAATGAATAATTGTTCAATGTATATTTACATATATAACGCTGCATGCACATTTTTCCCGTTTCCACTCATCAGTAAATCACTGTGAAGGATTTACTACTTAAGTATTATGAAAGATGACAAATGAGAAGATGTTTTCATTGGCTTTGTGATGGGTCATGGACATTTGATAAGAGTCTTCAGAGGTTTTGGGTCAGTAAGCTTGTTAATAACAAATAGGCACAATACTGTGTACATTCAGGAAAATGGAACTTCTTTGAACAGGCAGCCCTTGCTGTAAATAAGTGAGTAAGACTGAACCAGTATTCTGTCACTGCTCCCTCCCCAAAATGGGCACTTGCAAAGAAAAAGAAAGAACATTACTTTTTCTTTTAGTCTGCCAGTCAGATTTTGTGTATACCATATCCCTCCTTGTTTTCACAAGCACAAAGTTCTGTGGTGCATTATCTACCCTGCATATTGAAGGAAAACTCAGTTTTACCAAGATAAATTTGTTTTGTTTCATTTGTTTAATGTTTTTTAAATTTATTAATCGTTATTAGGATCCTTTAAAGTGTCAATCTGAACACATTCTAATTTTGAGATTTTATTCATAAAATAAAAACAAATGCTGTTCTCAAAATAGCAAGGACTTCATGTGTACCTACCTGCAAACACCAAACTTTATTTTCTCCACTAGTATACTATTGCTGCCTAATAAAAATATGAGCTGAAATAAGCAACAACATCTTGACTAATATGATCAAGGTAAATGCTGATTAAACTAAAAAAGTTTCCAAAATGCTATTTTTATGCATATATTAGTTAAATTCTATTAGTGGATCTGAAAACTCACCATAAATCTATGTAATTTTAAAGGAGTGTGTTTAAAAATGTGGTCACAAACAGCATCCAACAAATACAACATCAAAATCCCAATTCCTACTGCAATATCTACATACAGTAACTCCTCACTTAAAGTCGTCCTGGTTAACGTTGTTTCGTTGTTGATCAATTAGGGAACATGCTCGTATAAAGTTGTGCAATGTTCCCTTCTAACGTCATTTGGCAGCCACCTGCTTTGTCCACTGCTTGCAGGAAGAGCAGCCTGTTGCAGCTAGCTGATGAGGCTTGCAACCAGGGTGAACTGGCAGCCCTCTTGTCAGCTCCCCGCGCTGCACCCAGCAGGCTATCAATCAACAGTTCACCTGTCCCTCCCCCCATGCCGTGTGCTGCTCCTGCCCTCTGCCTTGGAGCTGCTCCCAGAGACTCCTGCTTGCTGTGCAAGGGGAGGAAGGCAGGGCTAATGTCAGGTTGTCACCCTCCCCCTGCTCCTGCACCCGCTTACCCCTTCTCCATATAGAGCAGGGAGGGGACACGGAGGGAGAGACACAGAGAGAACTGGTGCAGCAGCTGCTGTCTCAGCTTCCTGATCCCCTTAAAATGACAATGCCCTTAAGAGTGGTCAGCTTACTTAAAGGGGCAGTGTGCATCTCTCTCTCTCCCTCACACACACAACATGTATGTCTCTCTGTCTGCTATGCTGTCTCCCTTCCCTCCTGTTCGTGCTGCCTTGATGAGAAGATACATTAACAACAATGTGTTAATTCTTGAGGACTCAGTCAGTGCTAGTCATCATTTAGCAGTAAGGCATTCTCTGGGGAATATTCCTCCCTCTTCCACCCTCCAATTTCACCACCTCAACCAAGCTTCACAATCATAGCTGTGAACAGTATTAAATTGTTTGTTTAAAACGTATACTGTGTGTATATCTATATAATATAGTTTTTTGTTGGGTGACAAAAGTTTTCCTGGAACCTAACCCCCCTATTTACATTAATTCTTAGGGGGGAATTGGATTTGCTTAACATCGTTTCACTTAAAATCACATTTTTCAGGAACATAACTACAACATTAAGCGAGGAGTTACTTTATTTGTCACAATGCTTGGACATTAGGTAGTGCATCATTTCCACTGATGATCATTTCCATATATTAACCCTCTAACACTGAAATTCTCAGGATAGAATGTCAAAATTAGGGTTTCTAATCATCAAGGGAAACAGCTTTAAGCGGGCTTTAAATGGGCCAATATCACAAAGCTGAAAACAATTATGCAAAATCAGTTGGGAGGAAAAAATTAATCTGAACAAATTTAAATGATAATTAGCAATTGTTTAAGAACACTTTACAAGATGCACAAAAACCACAATCAAGGAAGAAGGTTGCACTGGTTAAAAACCCAACCTGTTTAGAGAGAAAGTGAAGGCAGCATGCACGCTCTCTTTCTAATGTATAAGAAATGGAAGAAAGAGGAAGTTAATATTAATGAATACAAACCGGAAGCTAGGAATTGTAGAAAACTAATAAGGCAAGCAAAGAGACATAAGGAAAAATCTATGGCTGGTAGAGTTAAGGACAATAAAGAGATAATTGTAAAGTACATTAGGAACAAAAAAGAATCCTAATAATGGTATTGGTCAATTACTAGATGGAAATTGTAGAATTATCAGTAACAATGCAGAAAAGGCAGAAGTGTTCAATAAATAGTTCTGTTCCGTATTTGGGAGATAAAACAGATGATGATCAGATGAAAACCTTCTTTCCATTCCACAAGTCTGTCAGGAAGATGTTAAACAGTAGCTACTAAAGTTAGACATTTTTAAATCATCAGGTCATATAACTGGCATCCAAGGATTTAAAATAGCTAACTGAGGAGCTTGCAGGACCATTAATGTTGATTTTTAATAAATCGTGGGACACCAGAAAAGTCTCACAAGACTGGAAGAGAGCTTATGTTGTGCCAATATTTAAAAAGAGTGGATGGGATGACCCAGGTTATTATAGGTGTTTCTGTCTAACATCAGTCTTGGGCAAAATAATGGAGTTGCTGCTATAAGACTTCATTAATAAAGAATTGAAGGAAGATAATATAGAGAGTAATATAGTTAAGGCCAATCAACATGGGTTTATGGAAAATAGTTCCTTTGAAACTAGGTGATTTTTAAAAAAAATGAGATTACAAGTTTGGCTGATAGAAGTAATAAGGTTAATAGACCTCTGTAAGGCATTTAATTTGGTATCACGGGACATATTGATTAAAAAAAACTAGAAAGATGTAAAAAAGAACAAGGCACACATTAAATGGATTAAAAACTAACTAACGAATTAGGTCACAAAATGTAATTTTAAATGCAAATAATCAACAAACAGGCATGTTTCTAGTGTAATCCTACAGGAATGGTTCTTGGCTCTATGCTATTTAACATTTTATCAATGACCTGGAAGAAAACAAAATCATTACTGGTAAAGTTTGCAAATAACCCAACACTGGAGGAATGGTAAATAGTGAAGAGGACAGGTCACTGACATAGAGCAATCTGGATCTCTTGGTAAGCTGAGCACAAAAACAATGTATGTTTTAATACGGATAAATGTAAATGTATACATCTAGGAATAAAGAACATAGGCCATACTTACAAGATGTGTGACTCTATCCTGGGAAGCAGGGACTCTGAAAAATATTTTGGGTCACAGGGATAAGCTGAACATGAGCTCTCAGTGTGACGCTGTTGCCAAATGGGTTAATGTGATCCTTGAATGCAAAAAAGTGAATTTCAAGTAGGACTAGAGTGCCTCTATATTTGGCACTGGTAAAACTGCTGTTGGAATACAAGTATCAGAGGGGTAGCCGTGTTAGTCTGAATCTGTAAAGGCAGCAGAGAATCTTGTGGCACCTTATAGACTAACAGACGTTTTGGATCATGAGCTTTCGTGGGTGAATACCCACTTCGTCAGATGAATTCATCTGACGAAGTGGGTATTCACCCACGAAAGCTCATGATCCAAAACGTCTGTTAGTCTATAAGGTGCCACAAGATTCTCTGCTGCTTTTTTTGGAATACAGTTTCCAGTTCTGGTGTCCATTATTTGAGAAAGAGGTTGATAAATTGGAGTGGTTGAAAAGAAGAGCAACAAGAACAAGTAAAGGATTAGAAAACTTTTCCTGCTGTGATAGACTCAAGGTGCTCAATCTATTTTGCTCAAAGAGAGGGATAAGTTGATTACACTGATTGTATTAATGGGGAACAAACATTTGATAATGGGTTTTTCACTCTAGCAGAGAAAGTTATAACCCAATACAGTGGCTGAAAGTTGAAGCTAGACAAACAGACTGAAAGCAAGGCATACATTTTTTTTTATCAGTGAGGGTAATTAACCACTGGAACAATTTACCAAGGGTCATAGTGGATTCTCCATCATTGGCAATTTTTAAATCAAGACTAGATGTTATTCTAAAAGATCTGCTCTAGGAATTATTGTGGGGAAGTTCTATGGCCTGTGTTATACAGGAGGTCAGACTAAACGATCACTTCTGACCTCAGAGTATGAATCTATGGCTCATACTACTGAAAAAAGGCAGCTGTGCCTTTAAGGGAGATCTGACAGCAGTGAGAAATGAATTAAAATATCCACATATTTATTTACACTAAAAACAGTAGTAGAGACAGCCATATAAGTATGATGAACACCAAAGTAATAATTTCAGCCACATAGTAGTGTATTGTATACTAACAGAGAAAGTATATATTGTCATCACAGATGAAGGCCACAATCAGATTACATTGTCTATAACACAGGGTACTGATGTGTATAGCACAAAGACTAACAGTCTGCACTACATATAGTTGAAAAATATTCTTGAACTAATATTCTGCACCTGATTATTTACATTATATACATCTCAACACTTACCCATTTTGCATTGCTTAGTACAAATCTCAGCATGTTCCTTAATTATACCACATACCTGAATATTTATTTCACAAGCCTAGCATTACTTCCTCTACTCAACAATGCATTTGTAACCTCTAATATTCATTTTGTTCAGTCAAGTGCTGTGTAATTGAAACATGAGCCTCTTACAAATAAAATTAACAAAACTCTTAGAGATTTTATTTTTCCTTTACAGTCTTTAGAAAAATACTGAAATAGAAGAATTAGATAGCTTGTTGGACTTTGAGGCTTTTTCCTTCTAGGTTAATGGTTCCAATCTGACTACCGAATGGGGAAGAAAAAAATCAGTCACCACTGACACACCGTAGCCCACATGTAACACTCTTGAAAGAGGTCAGATTGGCCATTTTGTCAACAGAGACTGAAGTTTTTGATCTATCTACAGAACCAATATTGAAGGGGAAGCAATAATGCATATGTGGCTCGTATTACTAATACGCCTCATCTGTGAATGCGAAGTCCAACCACTGAGAAGTTGATTTTTAGAAACTGATTGTCTACAGTCTATTGTGTATGTCCCCACTAAGCGCATTAAGTTTGCGGAGTGCATCCTCACTACTGTCGCTAACATCGACTCATGGAGCGGTGCACTGTGGGAAGCTATCCCACAGTTCCCGCAGTCTCTGCTGCCCATTGGAATTCTGGGCTAAGCTCCCAATGCCTGATGAGGCAAAAACATTGTCACAGGTGCTTTTGGGTACATGTCGTCAGTCTCTCCTCCCTCCCTCTGTGAAAGCAACTGCAGGCAATCATTTTGCACTTTTTTTTCTGGGTTACCCATGCAGACGCCATAGCACGGCAAGCATGGAGCCCGTTCAGCTCACCGCTGCAGTTGCAAGCATTGTAAACACCTCATCCATTATACTGCAGGATGTGCAGAACCTGACTAAGAGATGGCAGCACAAGGACGATTGTGAAGACACGGACACAGAATTCCTGAAAGCACGGGATGTAGCAATTGGGACATCATGGCAGCAGTGGGGCTGGTTGATACAGTGGAATGCTGATTCTGGCCTTGGCAAACAAGCACAGACTGGTTGGACCACATACTGTTCCAGGTATAGGATGATTCCCAGTGGCTGCAAAACTTTCGCATGTGTAAGGGCACTTTCCTGGAACTCTGTGAGTTGCTTGCCCCTGCCCTGAAGCACAGGAATACCAAGATGACAGCTGCCCTAAAAGTTGAGAAGCGAGTGGTGATAGCCCTGTGGAAGCTTGCAACGCTTGACTGCTACCGGTCAGTTGGGAATCAATTTGGAGTGGGCATATCTACTATGGGGACTGCTGTGATTCAAGTAGCCAGTGCAATCACTGTTGTTCTGCTACCAAGGGTAATGACTCTAGGAAATGTGCAGGTCATAGTGGATGGCTTTGCTGCAATGGGTTTCCCTAACTGTGGTGGGGCGATAGACGGAATGCATATCCCTATCTTGGCACCGGACCACCTTGTCAACCAGTACATAAACCTCAAAGGTGCTGCAAGCACTGGTGGATCACAAGGGACGTTTCACCAACATCAGTGTGGGATGGCCGGGAAAGGTGAATGACGCTCACATCTTTAGGAACTCCGGGCTGTTTGAGCAGCTGTAAGAAGGGACTTACTTCCCAGACCAGAAAATTATTGTTGGGGATATTTAAATGCCAATAGTTATTCTTGGAGACCCAGCCTACTCCTTGCTCCCATGGCTTATGAAGCCTTAGACAGGCAGCCTGGAAAGTAGTAAGGAGCAGTTCAACTATAGGCTGAGCGAGTGCAGAATGGTGGTAGAATGTGCCTTTGGACGTTTAAAAGCTCGCTGGTGCTGTTTGCTGACTAGGTTAGACCTCAGTGCAACTAATATTCCTATTGTTATTCCTGCTTGCTGTGTGCTCCATAATATCTGTGAGAGTAAGGGGGAGACGTTTATGGTGGGGTGGGAGGTTGAGGCAAATTGCCTGGCTGCCAATTTTGAACAGCCAGACACTAAGGCAATTAGAAGAGCACAGGTAAGCATGCTGTGCATCAGAGAGGCTTTGAAAACCGGTTTCATGACTGGCCAGGCTATAGGGTGACAGTTGTGTGTGTTTCTCTTTGATGAAAACCTGCCCCCTTTGTTGATTTTAATTCCCTGTAAGCCAAGTACCGTCCCCCCTTCAATCACAGCTGGCAAAGGAAATAAAGTCACTATTGTTTTGAAACCATTCATTCTTTATTAATTTTTTTTTTAAAAAAGCCAGATAACTGGTAAGGTAGCAAGGGTGGGGCAGGAGGGAAGGACAAGGCCACATTGCTTATTGTAGCCACATTACAAATCAAAACTGTTTGAATTACAGCCTTCTATTGCTTGGGCCATCCTCTGGAGTGGAGTGGCTGGGTGCCCAGAACCTCCCGCCCCTCCTACCCCTCGTGTTCATGGTCATCTGGGTGAGGAGGATATGAAACTCGAGGAGGAGGGCAGGCGGTTGTACAGTGGATGCAGAGGCAGTCTGCACTCTTGTTGGCTTTTCTGCAGCTCCACCAGATGCCTGAGCATGTCCGTTTGCTCCCCCACTAGCCTCAGCATTGCATCCTGCCTCTTCTCATCATGTTCACTTAATGCTTTCCTGGACTCTGCCGCTGAATGCCTCTATGCATTCAGCTGTGCCCTATAAGTGCGGGAGAACTGCATGAGCTCAGAAAACATGTCATCGTGAGTGTGTTTTTTTGCCTTCTAATCTGCAATAACCTCAGGGACGGAGATGACAGGGGGAGCATAGAAACATTTGCACCTGTGGGGGGATAAAAAGGGAGAATAAAATTTAAGATGATACATTTCTGAGAACAAAAGGGAGACTTTCACAGTGAATCAAGCAATTCACAGCAGACAGCACATGTGCTTTAGGTACAAGGTTGCATTTTGCCTTTTATATTGAGTTCCTGCCGGTATGGTGATACATCACACATGGCTGTATAACAAAATTCAGTTTCCAGGCAGCCATGGTAAGCCAAAGGGTATGCAGGTTTGGCTTCTAATGACTTCATAACATGTGGGAATGTTTTCAAACTGCAGCGCCCTCCTTTCCCAGAGCAAACAATGCCAATTGGGTTTGCCATTTAAAAGGAGGGGCTGTGGTTTTCGGGTGCAGCACACACCTCCTTCCACACCTCTGCGTGGCTATTTGGGATGTTCCCTTCACCCCTCTCCCCATCACATGGCTATTCTCAGGGATGCTCCTTTTAAGCCAAGTGCAAACAGCCCTGCATGAACGAGGTCCTTTTACTATTCCCTTACAAAAATTTCCCTATTTCAACTAGGTGATCATGAATGATATCACGCTCCTGAGGCTAACACAGGAAGATA
The DNA here is from genome assembly GCF_003597395.2 of Chelonoidis abingdonii. NCBI lineage: Eukaryota > Metazoa > Chordata > Testudines > Testudinidae > Chelonoidis > Chelonoidis abingdonii. Next base: position 69,101,168 of record NC_133776.1, read on the forward strand.
CAGAACGAATGTTATCTGAATGCGACCAAAATCCAGGATCATTTGCTGCCATGCTTTGTGCTGGAATGATTCCAGACTACTTGCTACTGGCTTGGTGTGGTAAAGTGTCCTACTGCAGAGGAGGAAAGAAGGCAGCCCTCCCCAGAAACCTTCTGCAAAGGCTTTCAGAGTATCTCCAGGAGAGCTTCATGGAGATGTCGCTGGAGGATTCTCACTCCATCCCCAGACACGTTAACAGATTTTTCCAGTAGTTGTACTGGCCGCAAATGCATCCTAAGTCTTCAGGGCAAATCAAACATTAAACACTATTGCTTTAAACCCTGTACTGTAGTTACAAACATGCACTCACCAGAGGTGCTTTCTCTGCCTTCAGGGTTGGGGATCCTGCCTTGGGAGGGTATTGGCTCCAGGGTGATGAAAAGGTCCTGGCTGCTGGGGAAAATGGATTCACTGCTTGCCTTCTCCTCTTCCTCATCCACAAAATCCTCCTCCGTGTTGCATAAGACTCTCCCTTTGCAGGTGTTCACAGACAGTAGTGGAGTAGTGGTAGGGTCCCACTCTAGAATGCCATGACGCTGATCATAGAAGTGGCATGCATGGGGCTCTGACCCAGAGCGACCGTTTGCCTCCTTTGTCTTTTGGTAGGCTTGCTTGAGCTTGACTTTCATGCGGCATTGCTGTGTGTCCCTGTTGCAGCCTCTGTCCATCATGCCCTGTGCAATTTTGGCATATATATTAGCATGTCTTCTTTTTGATTGGAGTTCTGCCTGCACAGATTCTTCTCCCCATATAGCAATCAGATCCAGTGTCTCCTGTTCGCTCCATGCTGGAGCTTATTTGCATTTCTAGGACTGCATGGTCACCTGTGCTGCTGAGCGCGCCATGCTGATCAAACAGGAAATGAAATTCAAAAGTTCCTGTGGCTTTTCCTGTGTACCTGGCTAGTGCATCGGAGCTGAAAGTGCTGCCCAGAGCAGTCACATTGGAGCACTCTGGGATAGCTCCTGGAGGCCAATAACATTGATTTGCGTTCGCACTACCCTAAATTCAACCCAGCACGGTTGATTTTAGCGCTACTCCCCTCGCCGGGGAGGAGTACAGAAGTTGATTTTAAGAGCCCTTTAGGTGGACAGAATGGGGGTGCTTGTGTAGATGATTCATTATAAAATCAACCTAACACAACATAATTCAACTTGACCCTGTCAGAGAAAGTAGTCAGAGAAAGTAGTTCAGTCTAAATGCTCATTCAGTTCTAATTCTGCTTTCGAGAGTACTAACAAGGATTCTAATTGGTACCAATATTAGTTGTGACTTTTTGTGACAATCACCTGACAAAAAAGAACTGTGCTGAGCCTATTAGGAAGCTGATTCTGATTAAAACTTATCACATAGAGATGGACAGCTGTATAAAACCATTTCCAATCCACAAAGCATCCAGTCAGACCCTTACTACCCACCTTGCTAAGGGGTTAATTCCCCAAGCTACAGTTCATTGACATTTCCAAAAAGTTAAAAAACACAGTTCACTTTCTTTTATTAAAGCACTTCTTATGTCATAAAAATCAGCAATTGCAAGAATATATAAGAGAAGGCAAATAAATCAGTACTGAGATATTCAGCAATCAGCAGTGTGACAAAGTCCTGGCTTCATGTTACTCTTGCAAGCCTTAGGCTACTGGAAACGCAGTTGTGACAATCTCCGCTTAAGTAATAATTTTAAAAGGTAAGTTTTTAGTCTTCATATTTGCAAAGAAAATCATGAAAACATGACCCAAAGATTCCAAACAAGACCAAACCAGAAGATGAATAGAAAGACTCCCATAAATAAATATATTAATAATAATAAAATAGTCTAGATTTTTTTAGCTTAATTCATGAGTTTTGAATTCTTGGGGTTGGAAATGCTGCAGTCAGAATATCTAAACACCTACAAATGATTTATTAATGCAGCCAACATTCTCAAAACCATTAAATAATTTGATAGATCTACGTTCTACATCATGCATCTTAACACACACCTACATCTTTGGTGACTGTGTTTTACTACATTTACTTCTATTTCTCTTTCAAATTATTATACTTATACTGTGATTCTGATTCCATGGTGAATGTGAGTTTTTTATATGTAAACCAACAATATAGTTGATGTGCATCAGTTTTGGCAAATATTTATTTAAAACAACCCTAATCATTTTTTTCATCTATGAACTGATAATATACTGACAAATAAGCTGATGTGAAACGCCATAACATATTAAGCCAAGACCAATTATAATTGCTAACACTAAAATCTATTAAAATAGAACAGCTTAAAAGCATTCCCAACTTCATCTAATAACCAAACCATATCTATTTACAAGCGTTTTTTAAATCAAGTACAATGAATATATACAATAGATAGAAATCCCTAGGAGATTAACACAGTATCCGTCAATTTTTTTTCTGAAAACCAACTGAAGCCTACTACGAAATCACTATTCTAACAGCCCTTGTCTCTAATAGAACTATATTATTACTATTTACTTAAGCCATATCTACACTACAGAGTCTAATGTCAGTGCAGCCCCCTCGTATAGATGCTGCATATGCAGGCAGGAGACATCCTTCTGCTGGCAGAGCAATACCTCCTTCCCAAGAGACATTAGCTAAATGGACAGAATAACTCTTCAGTTTCGAGGGTGTGTGTGCTTGTTCTGTTGTTTTTTGTTTGTTTTTGTTTGTTTTGGTCATGTTAGCTGTGTCAACTGGGGGTGTGATTGTTTTTATACTCTTGGCTGACACAGCTATGCCTGAATAATTATGTAGTGTACAGCACGCCTCGGTGTCTTACGTGTGTAAAAACAGGCACAGAAACATATAAAAAACAACTACATTTCCCCAATATTTTTCATTGATTGAATTCTCAATCTCAGTCCCATTTCTAATACCACAGCATAACTCAGAACGAGAAAAGGAAATTAAATAGATGCTAACGAAACAAAAGATTATGGACCAACAACCCATTTCAATAGTATAGTCCATTGGCTAAGTGAAAGTTTACTCATTTATTTACAATAAATGTTTATCCTAAGTAAAAAATCCCCTCTGTGGGGTTGGTTCTAGAAGTAGGTGTTACGTTACCCTTAGCAAATATAAAATTAATGGGGGCCTGGTAACTGGTTTTCCCCACCCTGCAAATCAGAAATCAACTCACTCTTAAAGCAGAAATTGTTATAGTTGCAGGGAGAACTAAACTCTCCTGTGAAGCTTTGGTGGCTACCCATGCACAGTCTGCACAGGTCTGCAGATTTTGGAATAAGAGGACACTTGGCATTTGAACACTGAAAAGGGGAAAAGCCAATGACAGCTCAAGGCAGCTGCTTCCTTCCCTATTTTCACAGCTGCTAGAACAGTGACAACTTGTCTTAAAGTTAAAGATCCAATAAAACTATTACTACTTGTATGAATAAGCAGCAAAGAATCCTGTGGCACCTTATAGACTAACAGACATTTTGGAGCATGAGATTTCGTGAGTGACATGCATCTGACGAAGTGAGTATTCACCCACGAAAGCTCATGATCCAAAACATCTGTTAGTCTATAAGGTGCCACATGATTCTTTGCTGCTTTTACAGACCAGACTAACAATGTTACCCCTCTGATACTTGTATGAATGATTCCAATTTTGCCTGTGGCTCCTGCCATTCCCATTTTTGTGGGAAAAACATTAAAAAATGTCAAAGAATTCAACCATAGTCACTTTGCAAAAACAAACAAACAAAGCCCCTGTTATGGATGCTGACAAAGATTCTGCAACATAACTACCCAAAGCGGAGATGTATTTATCTGAAACTATTAATAGATATGTAATCCAAATATAGAGTATGTGCTGGTATGGTGCACCAGCAACACTGACTCTTCACAGGAGATACTGTAGGCTATGGTTAAATACAGACTGCTTAATTGTGATAATGGAACACAAACATTTGTGAATTGATTGTGTAACTTCTTCCTTACAAGAGTGTAGATTATTGTGATTTAAAGCTTAATTAATAGGCATTGGGAGGGTGCAGTGGTCTGGGGGGACAGAAATTCACACTGCAAATTTCAGCTTCTCGGAAGAAAAAAGAAATATGGAAGAAAAGTGGCTTACTCTGCTTGCACACAATTATAAAGTAACACTAGAATCATTAGAGCCAGACTGCATTTTATTGATATCCCTTCATTGTTCAGTACAAACTATTCTAATCCTAGTATCAGAGGGGTAGCCGTGTTAGTCTGAATCTGTAAAAGCAGCAGAGAATCCTGTGGCACCTTATAGACTAACAGACGTTTTGGAGAATGAGCTTTCGTGGGTGAATACGACAAAGTGGGTATTCACCCATGAAAGGTCATGCTCCAAAACGTCTGTTAGTCTATGAGGTGCCACAGGATTCTCTGTTGCTTATTCTAATCCTAATTACCATGACCCTTTCCTTAATGGTGCTAAATCTTTGACTGGACTAAATTATAGTTAGATATGTAGTTTACTTGGAGTTAATTCAAGTATAAAGATATCATTTGAAATGAAAATGAGTGACATGAAAATGTTTTAAAATAAATCATAATTTTATTTACATTAGTCATTAATAACTAGCAAGACTGACAAAAAAGGGATTTATATCACAATATTTTGTAGAGTCATTATGGCTACATTTTTCCCATATGTTGTGGACATTATCTTTCTAGTCAAGAAGAACTGGGTGAGACTCCCTCCAGTAGGATAAGCTAGAGGGGCCACTGTATGTGGGGAATCCTCAACATTACTTCACAAGCATGTATGGCACCTGTCTCCATAGTATTCTTAAGCTACTGCAAGCACAAATAAGAGCTTGAACTGAATGTGGATCTTCCACAGGGCAGCAGAGCCCAACCAGTAGGCAACTAGGTGAGCTCAGCTATACTTCCACATATAATTAGTTTGCTATATAGTGTGACAGTTATTGTAACCCCAGTATCTTTGGGGTCCATTGGTTTAAGTAAATGGCGCATATCTGACTGTGTTCTGTTCCCTGGGGGAGGCCACCACAGCTTCTACAGGAACTAAAAAACATTAAGGCAAATCAGCAAGTTTAACCTCGCACCTCACACCCCAGATTCTTATCACTTCCTGGGGAGATTCACATATATTAGTTCAAACTGGATTCTCAGTGATAAATGGACAAAGAAAGGACTTTTGAATAAAAACAGCCTGAATTTGAATGGACTTGAGGTTCTTCTTCCTGAACAAGAAAACAAACAGAACCTTCTATCCAAGAGAGAATCCCCAATCCTTGCAGAAGGGTTGGAAAGACTTAGCAAACTTTCAACATGCATATAGGAACATTTAATGTTTTTATATATTTTCTCTGTAATACTTATACCTGAAGAATCAATATGCGTGCTTAGGAAGAACAGTGTGATAACTTGTAATTGCTGGCAATACAGTGTTCATAGCCCTCAGAGAGAAAGCAGACTCAAGGGGGAGGCTGGGTGCTCCTTAGTTGCACCCAGGCTCTCTTGGCTGTAAGGTCCAAATGGTCCCTTAAAGGCTTATACAAGATGCCACACCATGACGTGTATATCATTAGCAAGACAGTAACAAATTCATACTAAATAGGGTCCTGGTTCTTTTTGCACTGAGTCTAACAGCTCCTGCTGAAATACACACAAAAAGACCAAATGAAACAGTGCAGTCCTATTCTCAAATGCATCTATCAAAAAATTCCCAGTTCCCATGATGTCACAAGTAATATAGTAGCCTGATGAATATGATCCACTACTAGGAAAAGTAATGTCATCCTCCATATTGAGACAAATTTCCCATGGTCAGAAAGAATCTCTCTCTTCTCTGACAGTAATATGGTTTTGAGATGAAACAATTATGATAGAAAAACGGGGAGGGAAGAACAAGCCTGGAGAGACAGGAGAAATGCTGGGATTTTTTCTGATAATGATTAACCATACAAAGTTTCTCTTCCTCTCAATATGGAATTTCCTTTCAAAATTATACTGTTTTTTAAAGATGAGTCTAGAACAATCTTGTGTAAATTCTGACTTTTCACAGCCCATCAAGAACGGAAATTGGAGTTTTACATCATGAGCAAAACCCAAGATCCCACATTGCAGGAGTACTGCTGCTACCCTTGGTAAAGTAGATAGGAGATATAAAAGTAAATTTACAACATTAAAGAGAAAACTTAATTTTAAGTAATGTTTAGAGTTTTCTAAAATTGATCAGTTATTTTTCAATCTGTGTGGCCTGGACAGTTGGATTTACGGGAGCTTGATTTTGCCAGAAAGAGAGATGAAAAACATTTCAAATACAAATAGATAAAGATCATTTAAAAATATACAAAATACTTTTTTCTGAAAAACATGTTAACTCTACCAAATGAATGGTGGTTTGGTGTGGCATAAAAAAGTTTTGCTGCCACTCACTGTAGATTATGTGCATTAATCACTTATGTGGCTTCACTATTTGAGAGTTATGTGGCTACCTCCAAAGCATACCAATAAAACCCTCATAATACTCCATCATATATTTCCTCTTAATATCCTTAGGTAACAGAGCCAGATTGTTGGAAACATCAAATTAATTGACTCTGTACATCCTCAGAAGATGCTTTGGATACAGCAAGTGAACAACACAATCTTTTGGGGGGGGGGGGGCACGTCTGGGATTTTTTTGTTTGTTTCTTTTGTTTTTACAGGAACAGAACTTTAGTTTAAAGACATACAGTAAAATTACAACAAAAGCAGACTTTTTTCTTGAGAAATATTTATCAAAATGCTAGAACAGCAACTGCTAATTGTTAATATTTTAACACATACTTTTTGAGAGAATCCCACTAACACACACACACAAAATATACACAGGTGAACAGGCCATGTTCAAATTTGCTGAATTACTAGTAGTATGTACACTTATGACAACAACATATGACTGTTAGACAGAGCTAGCCCAGAACATTTTGGTACCTGAGGCATGGAGGTCAAATGACCCCCCCCCCCATACCCCCTTCGCTTGGGGCCAAAACTTAGAAAGGTCTCAAATTCTGCCTTCTTCCTGTTCTACTCCTCCCATGGTACTGCTCTGCTACCTACCCCAATAAAGGAGAACTAATGCCTTAAAATGCATTGTTCAAAACTTTTAAGTAACACTTCACTTTCAAACGCCTGAACAGCTAATGAAACTTTTCTTGTCTGCATAGTAAACACTGGCATTTTTATCTGTTTGAATAATCAAAGTGGTCCTTTCCGTGCCTTCTTAGTTGCAAAGATTTGAACTGCTTCCTGAAGGTCCACAGTCTGGGCCAATGCATGCTTTATTGAGAAGGTTGTAAGGTTAACCAGCCTCTCCTGTGTCATTGTGGAACGTACATGTGTTTTTATTAACTTCGGTTTGGAGAAGCTTCGTTCTCCACTGGCAACTGTTACAAGAAGTGTTAGAAGTATGCACAGAGCAACAAAAGCATTTGGAACGAGGGTGGTCATCTTATTTGTTCACATATATTCCAGAACAGCCTTTAGAGCTGATCCTGTTGAAATGTACCTTGAAAGGGCTTTCAGTTCATCACCTAAATCACTCGCATCGATATCACGTATGTCATTATGTCTCAACACTGTCTCTAGTGCCCTGCATTTCTGGTGCAGGTCTTCTTCAGGGGTAGTGAGGAGTTTTGGAATATAATACAATATCCCAAATATACTGCTGTGTTCCTTGAGCTGTATGAAACATTCTTCAACTGACTGTATTGCACAGTCTAGCACCTGGTTAAATAATTGAACTTTGAAGTGTTGTTTGGAGTCTCTTACAGGATTATCCCATGCCTCATAATCAAAATGTCATCTTCTTCTGTGACATTTGTATTCTTGAATGGTGGGAAAATAGCTTCAGTGTGAAGTTCCTCTGCCAGCTTCTGTGCACTCTTCAGAACATTTTGAAATCCTTCATCTGACTGGTAAGACTGTAGGTCTGACTTTGCATTGTCCAGTTGTTCTATTGCTCCAGATATTTCAAGGTCAACAGTCTCTTGATTACAACATTTATTTCAAACACTATGTCATGCCACAAAACTAAACCGCACAGAAATTTGAAGTTATGTATGTGTCTGGTGATTCCATTTCCCTCTGCCACTGTTCTCCCACAAAGAGTTCCTGTCAGCATTATCCTCCATAATAGCAACTATGGCATCATCTATCTTCCAAGTTTGGTATTTGATAGGCTTTATCGCCTCCACTCAACTTTCCCATCGTTTAACGCTCAGCGTCTTTAGTGTCAGAGAGGATGTTCCCAGATGTTTCTCCAAAATTTGCCATTGCTGAATTGATGCAGAGAAAAATACATTGATGCTTTGAATTACATTAAAAAATTCTGCAGCCTCACTAGAAGCTGATGCTGCATCACTGACCACCAAGTTCAATGAATGAGAACTATATGGGAGAAAAAAAGCTCGAGGGTTTAACTCTCGGATCCGTGTCTGCACTCCTCTGTTCTTTCGTCTCAGGTTGGCAGCATTATTGTAGCCCTGACCTCTCATGTCAGCTTTCGGAATTCCCGTATCTTCCAGCTTTTTAAGAAGCACGTTTTTCATACCAGCTCCTGTAGTATCATCAATGTCAATAAATGACAGAAAATGCTCTCTGAAAGTCACCATTGCAGGGACATTTTCACTAGGTTTTGTTATTGTTACAGAACACACCATTAAAGTCATTTGTTCCATATGGCTAATGTCAGGTGTGCAGTCCAGCATAATAGAGTAAATATTGTGCTGACTTCAGAACTGCCACAATCTTCTGTTTCACTTTTGTTGCCAGTAATTGTATGATCTCATTTTGAATTGTTTTTCCAAGGTAGTGGTGTGTGTACATTTCTTGGGAGGTGACTCTTCTTAGATGCTCCTGAAGTACAGCATCATACTCATGGGGGCTGATGATCATGGGGGAGAGATAGCTCAGCGGTTTGAGCATTGGCCTACTAAACCCAGGGCTGTGAGTTCAATCCTTGAGGGGCCACATAGGGATCTGGGGCAAAAATTGGTCCTGCTAGTGAAGGCAGGGGGCTGGACTCGATGACCTTTCAAGGTCCCTTCCAGTTCTAGGAAATTGGTATATCTCCAATTATTACCTATCACTCATCCATCAGCTCCACAATTTTAAAGAAGTTTCCACTGTTTAGCACATATAGCTGATTTGAAGTGCCATGCAGTGCTAGGGTTTGGGTAGCAAGAATTCTCACAATGACAATGAACGTTTTCAGAACATTTTGCCAGTAAAGAAACTCTGATGCAATCTTCTCTTGATGTTGATCATCTATGGTGGCCTTTAACCATAGTCTCATTTCAAGCTCTTTCCACCTATGGAATGCTCTCTGGTGATTCGCTGCCTTCTCATGGCATGCTGGATTTCTAGCTAGATTTTTCCAGTCCTTTGTTCCTGTAGAACCCAATGGGCTGGAACATTAGACTGGAAAAGTTTGCAACAAAAACAGAATGCAGCATTCTGGGTTTTTGAGTACATAAGCCATGGCCTCTCCACATTGTTACCATTGGGGATTTCACACCAGCAATGTGTTGGATGGAAACGTTTATTTTCATTTTCTTTGGAGAACATGAAGTTTTTCACTTGCTGTGGCCCATGCAGTAAAAGGAAGTCTTTCAGGCTACTGTTCAAGTGAGTCCACAGTCCTGGATCATCTAGACATGAGGAACTAAACTCAGCAGCAGCTGTTTCTTGTGCCTCCACCACAGTCTTCTCTGATCTACACTTTTCTTTAGGAATGTGCATGGTTAGATTCATGTGAGATGGAGATATGGATGCTACAGTAGCTGCCAGGTCACCTGCACTCTGACTAACTGGAAGATCAGGCATCTCTCCACCACTCACATTCTCACTGGAGCCGAAAGGCTCACCATGAACATTTGTGTCTATGTATCTCAGGGGAGCTCCTTCCTACTTAGATAGAAAAGCGTCCTTTGCTTTCTTTCTTTTTCAGAATGCTGCCCCAGAGGGGTGATTCCTTCTTTCACTCATGACTGCTGTTCTGTGACAGCCATAGTGGCTCTCAACACTCAACTGAAGCAGACAAATAAGCAGGCTGATAGCAGGGCCTGACCGAGAGAAGGTTCAGCGTCTTAAGTGCCTAACTGGCTCCTACTACTTCAGTTGACTGCCTGTTCTCCTCAAGTGGGTTCAAGGAAGCAGCAGGAAACAGGCTAGGGACACCATTCCTGCCTATCACGGCTAATAGCCATTAATGGACCTAGCCCTTTTTTTGAACCCTGTTATGGTCTTGGCCTTCACAACATCCTCTGGCAAGGAGTTCCAGAGGTTGACTGTGCATTGTGTGAAGAAATACTTCCTTTTATTTGTTTTAATCCTGCTGCCTATTGATATCATCTGGTGACCTCTAGTTCTTGTGTTATGAGAAGGAGTAAACAATACCTCCTTATCTACTTTCTCGACATCAGTCATGATTTTATAGACCTCAATCACATATCCCCTTAGACATCTCTTTTCCAAGCTGAGAAGTACCAGTCTTATTAATCATTCCTCATATAGAAGCCGTTGAATACCCCTAATAATTTTTGTTGCCCTCTTCTGAACCTTTTCTAATTCCAATATATCTATTTTGAGATGGGGCAATCACATCTGCGCACACAATTCAAGATGTGGGAGTACCATGGATTTATATAGAGGCAACATGATATTTTCTCTCCTATTATCTATCCCTTTCTTAATTATTCCCAACATTCTGTTCGCTTTTTTGACTGCCGCTGCACATTGACTGGATGTTTTCAGAGAACTATCCAAAAGGACTCCAAGATCTCTTTCTTGAGTGGTAACAGCTAATTTAGACTCCATCATTTTTTAAATAGAGTTGGGATTATGATTTCCAATGTTCATTACTTTGCATTTGTCAACATTAAATTTCATCTGCCATTTTGTTGCCCAACAGCTCAGTTTTGAGAGATCCTTTTGTAGCTCTTCACAGTCTGCCTGGGTCTTAACTATCTTGCAGCCTCACTGTTTACCCTTTTCCCCAGACAATTTATGAATAATTTGAATAGGACTGGTCCCAGAACAGACCCTGAGGAGACACCACTATTTTACCCTTTGTCTTCTATCTTTTAAACAGTTACCAATCCATGAAAGCACCTTCACTCCTATCCCATGGCAGCTTACTTTGCGTAAGAGCCTTTGGTGAGGGACCTTGTCAAAGGGTTTCTGAAAATCTAAGTGCATTATATCCACTGGATCCACAGGCTTACATAATAGCCTACATAATCTGAAGCAAAATGGACATAATTTCACAGCAACTCCTTTTTTCTAAGGCTCTATCACATTAAATTCTGCAGCAAAGTGGCAGCTTCTAATAAAAAAAAAACCAACAAAAAACCCCGTTTATACTGAATTAAATATCGCAAAGTATAATCAATGCAATATTCATTAATTTTGTAGTATATTAGACTGATTTTATGCAACAAAACATTTCTGCTGACATTGCACAATCACATGGGAACGCTGGGAAAGGGGAAAAAAAGCTAGAAGTTTTGGCAACTGGTTTTTGGACCAATGATGGGTGCTTTTGCTTTTTCTTTTTCTTTTTTAAACATCCAGGAAAGCTTGAGATGCGGCTTAAGTATTTAACTCTTAGGAGGCAGCTTTGGGAACCAGATACAGAGAGACGTTCCTATTTTCTTCTGTCTTATGGGGAGGAAAGAGAAGAAGTGATGAGACATTTTGGGATTAGGTTTCAACTTAGATCCTAACTTCAGAGAGACTTAACAGTAACCAGCTGACCCTTGTGTCAGTATACACCACTGCATCCAGCAATAATTGTAGCTGCATTTTCAGAGAGTTTCTGCTCAGGGCCGCCGAGAGCGGGTTCAGGCCACGATGAAAAAAAGAAAATTGGGCCCCCCAGCAAGGGCAGACCGGCTAAACAGGACCAACGAAGCCAGGGAAGCCGGGCCCCAGGCCCCCTTCCAGACCGCCGGGACCCGGTAATTTGTACCGACTTCCCCCCGCCTCCTTTTGTCGGCCTTGTTTCTGCTCAATTAATTGGAAAGAAATAATAGACAATGTTGGCATTTAAATCATCACTAGGTCTCCATTAATATCCCTTTAAAGTAAGTGAATCACACCTCTTAAAACTACTGGGTCAAACTCTGCTCTCACACTGAAGAGAATTCTAGAATAACTTCTAGGACTTCATCTGAATTATTCCAGATTTACTTCAGAGTAAGAGATAGCAAAATTGTACCCATTCTTTTAGCCTCTCTGTTTTCAGACTTGGGAAGACAACATTGCTTAGCAACCAGGAGCGGCTCCAGGCACCAGCGCAGCAAGCACGTGCCTGGGATGGCAAGCTGCGGGGGGTGGCCTGCCAGTCACTGTGAGGGTGGCAGTCAGGAAGCCCTTGGCGGCGTTTCTGTGGAAGGTCCGCCAGTCCCACGGTTTCGGTGACAATTCAGCGGTGGGTACGACAAACGCGCGGGACTGGCAGATCAGCTGCAGAACCATCGCCGAATCCGCGTGACCGGTGGACCTCTTGCAGAAACAGCGCTGAAGGCTGCCTGACTGCCATGCTTGGCATAGCAAAAAATCACAGAGCTGCCTCTGTTAGCAACTCTAAGGCTTAGAATCTTCTAAAACACAATCTTTGGCCTATGTTTGCAAAAGGTCAGCGGCTAAAGTTAGGCATCTAAATACATATTGAGGAACCGACATAATCAGTCTAAAGTCCTGAAGTATTTAGCATATATTCGAGGTGCCTTTACATCAGTTTACAAACCTTACTGAAAACAATGAAATGTGAACTATTGGCCTTCCATCCTGCAGCACAGCTTTGTAGGAGTGGGTGGATTCTACAGCTAAAACTGAACATCAGACCCTGGTTTAGGTTAGGCCTAAAGTTATTTGCTATTTTTAAATATATGTATGATCTATGCGCCCATGGGGAAGTAAGTAGATGAAAAGTATCCTTTTACTCCCCTATATGGGCTACCAATATCAGAAATAGAAGTGCAGGGGGAAGAACAGCCTTCCTGAGCCTGTTACTCTCTCTGCTCCCCAGGCGAGCGGAGTGTGGCATGGACAGAAACTTGGCTCTGATTCCCCACCACAAAACAGCTGAGCCTGCACACATTGGTATAACCTGAGGCAGCTGCAGAGCTGGTGCAGATTACTTTCCTCCTCTGGAGCAAGGGGAAGCTGAGTCATAGGATGAACTTTGATCTACTACAGGGACAGTGCAATTACTTATCCCTTATATTTTATATTGCATGTTGTTGTGCAGGGTCGGGAGAAAGGAAGTATGTTGCTTTCATGATGCTGTATCTGTGCTTCCCAGTGACAAAGTGAGAGACACGTACAGTATGCAGAAATGCTGCAGGGGTATTACAGCAGGATTAAAAGAGAGAAAAACACAGTTTATAATGAGAATGCTTTCTAAATTAATTTGGAATAGCATAAATAAGGCACAATAACTTGAAGAGAGAGCATCAGAATTAACACATATCCTTACACGGTAGGCACAGGACAAGCCAAGCCTAGCTAGTGAAGTAGAATATCTATCTATATACACATACAACCTGGATACATCGGGGGTCTTTCTGGAGCATGTGTGCACGTGTGGAGGAGGAGGAGGAGGAGGGCAGCTTTGGTCATACTAGACTGTGAAATCTTCACAATGTAGTTTTGTTACAGGTGTGCTAATGGAGCAAATGCAAACACAGAACACACATGTACATAGACACCTTTCCCCAACGATACTGCATTATTTGTAACCTTCAAGACTTGGGCTGAATACTAGGAGAAAAGACAGGAATTGTCTTTTTTTTTCCTATTTGAAATTCACAGCCTCCTGATAATGACTCATTTCAAAAATGAGAAACGTTATCGGAGTGAACTTTTTCTGAATGCTGGATGACTGAAATCTATAAATGCACCTTGACTTCCTAATCTGAAAGCGAGAGAGAAAAACAGGAGCCAAAGAATAAGGCCTGAATGGTACTTCTCTGAACACCCACGGAAGAGGAAATAATTCCTTTGACAATGGTATACAGAGAATCCAGTTGGGTTTGGTCAGGGAGGAAAAATTCCTCTGCATTACAAATTTGCCTTGACAAAGAACACACATATCCTACATCCAGTGTTCATTCTGCAAAGAAAGGATGCAAAAACAGCATGTTTTCTCCCATCTGCTCCTGAAAAAAAATCCCCCTCACAATCACAATAGTGATTTTACTAACCTATCAAGACTCCATTTTCAGTTTTATTGTGTCATTTGCAATCTTCTATGTGCTCTGTAATTTTCAATGATTTTTTTTCAGACAATTAATTTAAGCATTGGTGAATTAAATGAAAAAATCAATACTGAAATATAAACATTCTGTCTTCTATGTTACAATAGGTCTTCATTAATATTCTTTCAAACAGTTAACAATTACTTCCTCCTCCTTATCTTTATTTATAAAGCTTACATCAGCATGTTAATACACTTCTACCCCGATATAATGCGACCCAATATAACACAAATTCGGATATAACACGGAAAAGCAGTGGTTTGGGGGGGAGGGGGGGGCTGCACATGCCAGTGGATCAAAGCAAGTTGGATATAACATGGTTTCACCTATAACACAGTAAGATTTTTTGGCTCTCCAGGACAGCGTTATATCGAGGTAGAGGTGTAGTCTTAGAATTATGTACCTCATGCTGATATGAATAAATATGTGATTTAAAATTATTGGTTAAAGCTACTAACTTATTCTCTACCCATAGAGAAGGAATGGACAGTAGCCAAATAAGTTTAGTCCCCCTGTTTGCTAAGGCTCCACAAACATTAAGTCTAAATGTCCTTTCAATACCTGGTTTCTATACAAAAACTACAAAGAATGGTGCCAATTGTGAAAGTGATTTTTGCAAAGTGGACACCTGCCTTCAAGGACCCGAACTCAGACCTCCAGGCTGTTTAACATAACAATCAAACCACCAAAAAAAAGTAAGAGCTTTCCATTACTATTAACCTCAAACAGATTAGAACTGGTTACTTACAAGTGAAAAGCTTTATTTTTTCCACTATCTATCCAGTGACCCATGCAATTGCACAAAATCAAACTTTTAATAGAGAAGAGCAATGGGCTATATTTCTCTTTTTCTCCTTTAAAAGACAAACAAAATTTTGTGATCATTGCAAAACAAAGCCAAACCACTTCTCTCTCTCTCTCTCTCAAAACAATGCACATTTCTTTCAGTTTGCATTTTTATTTCCTCATACCCTATTTAGAGAGTGCCCCAAGGAAACAATAATGTTAGAGAATGAAGGCTGGTAACAACTGATAGTGGGCTGGCACATGTAACAAACACCCTTTTAATGAGACTGGGAGTTGAGTTGCTTCCCCACAAAAAACTGTTATTTTTAAAACCTGGTGCTTAATTTTTACTATATTTTATATCTAAGATTGTATCACACGCATGTGAGTACTTAGCAGCAGGCCTAACTGAAGGACAAACTAGCATGACATGCACACACTGAAGTGTCACATCTTGTTAATTTCCAAAGACAGAATGGGAGAGATGGAGAGGAAGATGATAAAACAAAGTATTGAGAACTGATACAGAAAGGAGCAGCAATAAAAATGAAGCTGCATCAAAACACAAACATGAAAGGAGGAATAACACTTTCCAGCTGCCATGGTCAAAAATTTAAATGAAACAACACTAGCAAGAATCTTTCCGTTTCTTGCATTACAACCAGTAGTTGTAACAGTATCGAGAAGAGTTGCTATAATGATGGTGACAGTCACCCTAAATGAATTAAGGGTATAGCTCTAGAAGACAGCTCAATGTGCTCAAAGGACAATTTCCTCATCTTTAATTTCCAATTAACCACCACCCACCCACCCATATATGGAGTAAACCAGTCACATGGCAGAAGAAGCAGATATTCTGTCACACTCTTGTCGCTCTTAACACACATTTTTATTTTCAAATGGTACATGTGGAATATTTCTTCCCATGAACTCTCTTTTGTTTATAACATTTTGAAGACTGAAGTTCTGGGTCTTAGTCATGGTTCTGTTACTGCATATTCTGTCTTGTTTGTTGACTCCAATTTTTTTCTTGATTTTTCTTGTTATTTTTATTTGGTTGTGTTGTCTGTTTATTTTGTGCATTTCCTCCATTTCTTCGGTTCTTTCACTCTCTGTATACTGCGTTGTAGTTCTTCTACTGTTTACATATTTAACATAATAAGTGGTACACTCATAACAGAGGAAGAAGCCAGGAAAGCCTCTGCAGAATTCCTGCTGTCTGCAACAGTGCTCATATATTTTAGTGGAATTTTCAGTAGTTTTCTTTTGGCCTCACAGCAGCATGTCAACCATTTAGTGAAAAGATCATGTGAAATATAAAATCAAACTTGCCACAAACTACTAACCCCACCTTGCTTAATGATCTCTATTTTCCTCAAGACTGATCATAGAACAAAGGATCTTTCCTAAGACATCCCACAGCCATCAGCTACTTCATTAATGAATAAAATGCAATGATGAACACTAGGGGGAAAAATGTGCTATAAATAGCTAAAAGCATTGGAAACAGAGTGGTCATACACTGGCATTAATATTTTCTTACTGAAAAATAATTTCATGCAGACAACAGCAGAAATACCTATGCATTATTTTAGTACTTCACTTATTGGCACTGTTGATTACAAAGATTAAGTATTCTTGTGACACTATAATTTCCTCTTCATTATGTCATATATGTACAACTACCTTAACTTTTAAACAGATGATTGTGTAGTGAGCTATTTATCCTTGTGAGTGCCTGGAATATGTGGAAGGTCATAAATCTAATTTCCTTGGCCAGAGAAGTAATTTACTAGAATTCATAAGTGTTCTTGGTACATGAAGTAGCCCACAGAGAGTTAAAAGGGACAATGTAGAAACAATTTCATCCCCCAGATTATCACTTACTGATTCATCATGCAAAAGATTTGTTCTTTTCAGCTCCAGAAGTATTGTTGAGTTTTAAACATTATTTTGGTCCTGAAGGCTAAGATTAGTCTACGATAAATTGAAAGTGAGCTGAAAGCAGCCACCTCTGGGGCAGAACATAGAAGCTGATCAACAACAAACAACCACCATTCAAAACAGGAATACACTTTACACTTGATAAGATAGACACTGTGACATTCCATACCTTGGGGAGCACCATGTAACCCCTATATTCCTCATTTATATATAATAGCAATATTTATGTAAAGCATGCCATGTAAGGTATCGGGGAAAGGTTACTAACTGCCAAAATTCACCCTTCTATCTAAATATGTATATCATTAGTGTATATAAAATTACGGGAGCGTGTTGTATGGTTGTCACTAAAGCATGCCGTAAGTTGGGGGAATTGGCTAGATATTAGCTCCCCAGAGACAACAGCAAGGAAAGTAACAAACACCCAAGCAGGTGTCAAACTACCATCAACAGCCATTGTCGAGCAAGGGAGCTACAATTTAGTGATTCACTTGCATAAGGTCAAAACAGGGAAACTGGTCAAACTTGTCTGTGGACTCAGCAATGCCTGGCCTTGTGTTCTCCAAGCACATGGACTAAGGGTATAAGACAGAACACAGGAGCCCCATGCTTGGCCTTTTCTCCTGTCCCACATATGCAGCAAACAACAAGGATGCTCAGAAGACAGACGACTTTAACAAAGGAGACTGGCCCAGGTTTCAAGGGTGAAACCTGTGTACTATGAACTGCAATATCCAGTGGGGTAAGAAAAACAGCTTAATCTAGATGTTGCCCAACCTAATAAGGTTAGGAGTTTACATTGCATGCTTCTATTTTATTCTCTTTTGGTAACCACTGTAACCTTTTGCCTGTCACTCATAATCACTTAAAATCTATCTTTTGCGGTCAATAAACTTGTTTTACTGTTTATCTTTACCAGTGAGTTTGCCTGAAGTTTTTGGTAAATCTAGTCAGGTTTACAAAGGTTGGTGTATATCCACTTTCCATTGATGAAGTAGTGAACCAATTAATAAACTTGCACTGCTTGTCTTTAGCAGTGCAAGATGATATATTCCTGAGGTTCGAGGCTGGGAGGATTCAGCTGGTGCCTTTCTCTGTGTGATTGATGATTGACTCTGGGAGCATTCATGTGATCTTGCTGGGTGTGGGGCTCTACATGTGGTTGTGCTGAGTGATAATGGCACCTGGAGAGGTTTGCTGCTTGTTACTACAAAGCATTGTGAGAGACAGCCCAGGCTGGAGAGTTAAGGGGCATAGCAGGTCCCTCAGTCTCAGGCTGTACCCCAGGGATTCCATCATAGACATAAACTACTTACAGTGAGATTTTTATATTCAAAGATAACAATTACCTGACTGCATTTTGGCCCCAACACTGAGAATGACAACTCTACTCTTCACAAAAAACAACATAAAAATAAATAAATAAAAATAACATAAAATAAAAAATAATAAATAATGGGTTAATTAATAAATATCAGAGGCTAGATTTTACCTAAAACACAATAACTCTAACAACAGTATGTCTTCTAAAATTGTCTTGAGTATTGCCAAGGCAATGACTCATAATGAAGTAGTCCAGCAACAGGAATGACCATCACCACTTTCTGCTTCCCCCCAGACTTTTCCTTGAATCCTCCTATTCAAATACTGATCTTTTCTAGGGTATGGATTGTCGATAGACAAAGACCAGAAGGGACCATTGTGATCATGTAGTCTGACCTCTTGCACACTACAAGACACAGAACCACCAAAACACTCCTTTAATAGATCCAAAACCTATGGCTGAGTTACTAAAGCCCTCAAATCATGATTTAAAGACTTCAAGTTTCAAAGACTCCATCGTTTATTCTAGGTTAAATGTATACATGACCCATGTCCCACGCGGCAGAGGAAGGCAACCCCTCCGCCCCCCACGATCTTTGCCAATCTGATCTGGAGGAAAATTACTTCCTGACCCCAAATATGGTGATCAGCTGGACACTGGACATGTTGGCAAGACCCACCAGCCAGACACTTGGGAAAGAATTCACTGTAGTAACTCAGACCCCTCCCCACCTAGTGTCCCATCTCTGGCTGTTGGGGATATCTGCTAGTAGCAGTAATAGATGGGTCCGTGCCATTGTAGGCAATCTCATCTTACCATCTACTCCATAAATTTATCAAGCTCACTCTTGAAACCAGTTAGGTTTTCTGCTCCCACTGCTCCTCTTGGAAGGCTGTTCTAGAAGTTCACTCCTCTGATGATTAGAAACTTTTGTCTAATTTCAAGCCTAAACTTGTTGATGGGTGGTTTATATCCATTTGTTTTTATGTCAACTTAACTTAAATAACTCCTCTCCTTCCCTGGTATTTATCCCTCTGATGTATTAATAGAGAGCAACCATATCTCCCTTCAGCCTTCATTTGGTTAGGCTAAACAAGCCAAGCTCTTTGAGTTTCCTCTCATAAGGTAGGTCTTCCATTCCTCTGATCATGCTAGTAGTCCTTTTCTGTACCTGTTCCTGTCTGAATTTATCTTTCTTAAACATGGGAGACAAGAACTGCACACAGTATTCCAGATGAGGTCTCACTCGTGTCTTGTATAATGGTACACACACTTTCCTATCTCTACTGGAAATCTCACCTGATGCATCATAAGATTACATTAGCCTTTTTCATGGCTGCATCTCATTGGGGGGCTTATACTCATCATGTGATCACCCAGGTCTTTCCCTTTCTCTGTCACTTCCAGCCAGTATGTCCTTAGCTTATAGCACAAAAAAAAAGAATCTTGTTATTTGTCCCTACATGCATGGACTTGCACTTTGCATTATTCAATTTAATCCCATTTCTATTATTCCAGTTTTCAAGGTCATCCAGATCTTCTTGTATGATATCCCAGGCCTCCTCTGTATTGGCAGTAACTCCCAACTTTGTGTCATCTGCACATTTTATTAGCACACTGCCACTTTTTGTGCCAAGGTCATTAATGGAATATTAATTAAAACTGTCCCTAAAATCCTGTGGCACCTTTGACGTTTTGGCGTCATGCATCTGACGAAGTGGGTATTCACCCACGAAAGCTCATGCTCCAAAACACCTGTTAGTCTATAAGGTGCCACAGGATTCTTTGCTGCTTTTACACATCCAGACTAACACGGCTACTCCTCTGATACTTGTCCCTAAAATCAACCCCTGGGGAACTCCACTAGTAACTTCCCTGCAGCCTGACAGTTCACCTTTCAGCATGACACATTATAGCCTCCCCTTTAACCAGTTCCTTATCTGCCTTTCAATTCTCATACTAATCCACATCTTCTCCAATTAAACTAATAATTCCTGTGTAGAAATAGACTCATAGACTTTAAGGTCAGAAGGGACCATTATGATCATCTAATCCGACCTCCTGCACAAAGCAGGCCACAGAATCCTACCCATCCGCTTCTATAACAAACCCCTAACCTATGTCTGAGTTATTGAAGTCTTCTAATTGTGGTTTGAAGACCTCAGATGCCTTATTGAAATTCATGCAGAGTAGGTTCACTGCATTTCCTTTGCCTGGAAAATTGGTTATCTTCTAAAAGAGAGAGATCAGATTGGTCTGATACAATCTGCCTTAAAATACAACATGGCTTTACAAATCCCAATTACCTCTATGTCCTCAATCTCTATGTTCTCTTTCAAAATTTATTCCAAGACCTTGCATACAACTGAGGTCAAATGAATAGGCCTGTAGTTTCTTAGATCTCTGTTGGAGATCACTCCTCCTCCCCCCCATTCTTAAAAATAGTTACTATATTAGCAATTCTAGCAACTCTTATGACTGGAAGGAACACACATGGGAAGACAGGGAAATCTGAATGCTCAAAGAGGTTTCTTCAGTCTCCTCTTCCAGCTACCACGTGGTTGAGTGGAGCCCCTGATGGCACTATACTTGTCAAATGGGGAACCTGATGAGGGCAGAGTTGGAGAGGTTTCTAATGTGAGAGAAAGTTGATGCTGCATCCATTTAATGGATGGTGAGCTGTTGCAGTAGTCGCCACTCCTCCTTCCCTCCATTCCAAAATTCTTCTCGAGCCTCCCAATTGTACCATGGCCATCTCTTCAGTTCTATTATCCCAAATGTCCAAGTCCTAAGACTAGCATTAAAATAGGAGATCGGACAATACTGCAACCAAAAGTACCATATATCAGGATACTAGATTGCCTGGCAGTGATCTTGCTAACTAGAACATTTAATGAAAATAAATGCCATTCAGATTTTATTTTTTCTTTCTAAAGAATTAAAAGATTTTCAGCAACTTCTCATGGTTACAAGGCTAGCTGCCCCCCTCCCCATCTCCTCTTTTGGTCTTCCTGAGTGCACTCCCTCAGATGTTAGACTACATGCTTTCACCTCCTTTTGGTGAAATTCTCTCACTCTTAGATTGGGTCCTGGACAACAGTTCCCTCTCTAAGCCCTGCCACCCTGTGGTAGTAGCAGTGCCGGTGCTTCCACTGAGGTGAACTAGGCAATCGCCTAGCACCAGGATTTTTGGGGGGCGGCATTTTGCCGGGGGGGCGGCAAGGGGCTCTGGTGGACCTGCTGCAGTCGTGCCTGTGGAGGGTCCGTTGGTCCGCAGCTCCGGTGGAGCTGCGGCAGGCATGCCCCTGCGGACGGTCCGCTGGTCCCGCACGGCTCCGGTGGACCTCCCGCAGGCACGGCTGTGGCAGCTCCATCGGAGCCGCAGACCAACGGACCCTCCGCAGAAATGGCTGCGGCCGGTCCACCGGAGCTGCGGAAGCAGCGTGTGGGGCGGCGAAATGGCCGTGGGCCTAGGGCGCAAAAAACTCTAGCATCGGTCCTGGGTAGTAGTCAAGCAGGTTATGCTTCTTGAGATCATCCAGTGGCATTGTTGGGGGAGGGATAGCTCAGTGGTTTGAGCATTGGCCCGCTAAACCCAAGGTTGTGAGTTCAATCCTTGCAGGGGCCATTTAGGGATCTGGGGCAAAAATCTGTATGGGGATTGGTCTTGCTTTGAGCAAGGAGTTGGACTAGATGACCTCCTAAGGTCCCTTCCAACTCTATGATTTTCTTCTAAGGTTGTCTACAGCCTTTCCTCTTTCCAGAGAAAGTGACTTTTTAACTATTTAATGTCCTTTTTAACTATTAGCTCCCAGCCTAGGCAAAACAACTTTTATAACTTTGGCTGGAGCCTGGAAATAGCATCTTCCCATTAATAGCTCAGACATTGTCTCTTAATTAAGGTCTGCTGTGTTTACCACAATGCATCTAACTTAACAATTTTTTGTTCGGAGTGAAAAGAATAATACTAATCCCCCAAAAAGTTTACATATTAAAATGTCTAATAATATTCTCTGGATAGGAAATTGTAAGATAGTAAACATTCAGTCCTAACATTTGAATTAAAATAACAAAGCAGAGTCATTAATGCCATAAAACGAAGGCAACATGATCAGACACAAGAGGAACAACTGCAGAGTGGCACACAGAGTAGCAGCAGGGCTTTATTTTGCAAATATGCAGTGATGTACATCATCAATCATCAAGCCCACCACAAATAGACATATGCACCAGTATATAAGGTGACAAAGTTCTTTACTATGTATTTTTTTTACTTTTCAAAGTACATGAAAATATGGCAGAGAATTGACTAAACCTTTAAAAATATGTAGGGTTCAATTTTGAATCCATCTGTGCAGATCAGATTTCAGCAGTTGTGGCATAATACAAAGTTTTTAAATATATTCACTTGATTTAAAAACAAACAAAAACAAAAACAGAATAGAATAGATAATTGGGAATTTATAAAAGATTAACATAATTTTAAAAAAATAGAAAAAAGGAAGTTAAGGGGCAACTCTAATGTATCTAATTAAAAAACAAACAAACCAAAAAACCCACTATTCTGAAGGCTAACACTAACATCCTTAGCAGTAAGGCTATTGCAGTACATTTATTTTCTTAGCTGATGAATTGAAACAACATAAACTTGAGCAAAATGTGCTTCAAATCAAATGAGTCACTTAATACCCATTGGGACAAGAGTTGGAGAGGCTTAAGCCACTCTCCGCACCATCAAAAACAAGAGTCTGCCGTAAACCTTCCTCTGCTACCTATTTTCCTTAATAATATAAGGAATCCCACTGAATTACTGGGACTATTAGCTTGAGTAACATGAGAAGGTTTGGATCTTAATGTTAAAAATAACTTTGAAAATATAATGTATATCCATGCTATTAACTTTTAAGTAACCAAAAAACCCAGTTACTAACCATTCCGAAACTGTTGTTCTTCGAGATGTGTTGCTCATGTCCATTCCACATTGAGTGGGTACATGTGCTGCATGCACTTCCGCCAGAGATTTTTCCCTCAGTGGCATCTGTTGAGCTGGCTTTAGTGCCCCCTGATGTTGCATGCTCATGTGCCAGTACAAGGTCCTAGCCGGCCCTTCATCCTCTCAGTTCCTTCTTGCTGGCTAATTCCAATAGAAGGGCCACTGCTCTACCAAACTTGGTGCCATCCCTAGCCTGATGGATGATGGCATAGTGGAAGGAGAAAGTATGTACTGATAACCAGGTCACTGACCTGCAGATATCTTGTATCCGGACCTTGGTCAGAAATGCTGCTGATGAAGCCTGAGATCTTGTCGAATGGACTGTCAAGATGGCAGGAGGTAGGGCGCCTGCTTGTGGTACATATGAATGCAGGAAGTGATACAGGATTAAATTATTTGGGCAGAAACTGATAGGCTTTACATCCTGTCTGATATTGACACAAAGAGCTGTGCGGATTTGTGCAATGGCTTAGACACATCTACACTGAGTGAGCTAACAGTCAGCATGTGCAGACATCATTCCTCCATATTCATGTGCGGTTTGGGGGGAAAAAGAGGACAAGGAAATAGCCTGATTAATATGAAATTGAGAGACCACCTTTGGGAGGAACATTGGGTGGGGGCGCAGTGGAACCTTGTCCTTAAAGAACACTATATATGGGGGTTCTGACAAAAGGTCCTTAATTTCTGAGACCCTCGGGGCTGAGATAATTACTACTAGGAAGGCAGCCTTTCAGGAGGGATATGATAGAGGGCACAATGACTCGACAGGGCCAGGTTTAGGTCCCACGGAGCTATAGGTTTATGAATTTGAGGATAAAGCCGCTCTAGACCCTTGAGGAAACAAATGGATATTTCATGTGAGAAGACTGACCTATCATCTGCCAGAGGGTGGAAGGCTGAGATTGCTGCTAGATGCACCATGATCGATGAAATTCGTAGGCCCTTTTGTTTCAGATGAAGCAAATATTTCAGCACAGACTGGAGAGATGAAGAAAATCAGTGGCCTTGCTGGGAAGAACACACCAAGAAACACTTCTGCTTGGCTAGGTAAGTTGCTCTAGTAAACAGTTTTCTACTACCGAGCAAAACCTGGCAAACTTGTTCTGAAAAGGCCTGGGATGGGCAGTAACAACAGCTACTAACAGATCCAGCAGCATGCTGAACCAATGTTGGCATGATCATGCAGGGGATAAAAGAATAAACTTTGGTTTGTCTTGCTTGACTTTCAGAAGGACCTTGTGTACCGGAGTTACTGGGGGCGGGGAGATGCAAAGAATAGGAGCTTTTTCCATGGAAGCAGGGAGCCATCTGAGAGAGAGCCCAGACAGAGACCATGCAGTGAGCAGAACTGTTGTCATTTCCTATTCTGTTTGATTGTGACCAGGTCTACATGGGTAAACCCTCATCTCCAGAAGATCAAGCTGGTTACTTTGGGACTATTCATAGTGAGAAGAGAAAGATCTGCTATGTTAATCTGCCAAAGTGTTCCAGGCTCCTGTAAGGTGGGAAGCTTTAAGGTGGAAGGACCATTTCATGCAAAAGTCCTACAGGCAAATGGCCTCCTGACACAGTGTAGATGAGCACGCTCCTCCCTGTCTGTTGACGTAAAACATGGCTGCAATGTTGTCCGTGAGCATTTGTACAACTTTGTCTGAGATCTGAGGTAGGAACACCTGGCATGCTAACTGGATCACCCAGAGCGCTCTCACATTTATGTGCAAGAAGAGTTTTTTCTGGGACCACAGGCCCTGAGTACTGAGGTGCTCGAGGTGAGCCCCCCAACCTAGATCAGACAGGATCAAAATCAGGGATACTGAAGGTTGGGGGCTGACAAACAGAATGCCCACACCCACTGATAAGGGATCCCTCCACCAGCTGAGGGATTCAAGGACCAGAAAGAAACTGTAAGCACCAAGTCCAAGTGCTGAGGATTCGGTGAGTAAACTGAGGCTAGCCAAGTTCGCAAGGGTCTCAATGCACACAGCCATGTAACTTAAGAGTTTGAGACTGAGTGGGCCTTGACCTTGGATATCAGAGCCTGGGATGAAACCTCTGGCAGGTAGAATTGAGCACTACCCAATCAATTCTATCCTCTGGACAGAGATGAGAGTTGACTTCTGCTTCTTTATCAATAGGACAAGGGCATGGAAGGTAGTGTGGACCAATTGGAGCTTGGCTTTCACCTGAGCCTCAGATTGGCCCTTGAAGATACGGGTAGACTCAAGGGCCTTGCCTTCTGTATGAATCCCCTGGATCCAGGTAGGGAACAATGTAGGGCAGGGAGACCATGCAGAACCTCAGCTTCGTGAGATAACTGTTGAGGTGACACAGGTCTAGGAAGAAGATCCTGTGGCCTTCAGGATTAGGAAATAGTGGGAGTAAAATCCTTTCCCTCTTAGGATGTGAGACACCTTCTCCACAGCCCCTACTTTCAGGAGGGCTTGCACCTCCTGGATTAGAAGTTGCTTGTGAGAAAAGACCCTGAACAGAGATGGTGATAGGGGTGGGAGGAGTGAAAGATGAGGGGCCACACCGGGCTGAAGTAGGAGAACTGGTCTAAAAATAAAAGGGGGGCAGAATCCAGTATGGGACTCGATATAATGCCCTTGGGCACCAAACTTTCTGCCTGGATTCTCCCAGATATTTATGCTAGACCAATAGTGAGGTGGAGGTGGAGGGGTTGAGTTTATAACCCACATCTGTTTTTTTTTAAATAGGTCCTGGCAAGGTAGAGGAGCCAAGAAGCAGGAAAGTTGCTGAAGTCTGAAATGCTCCCTCGAAGGTCCTGGGGAGTAGAGGACAGGGATCTAGGTGTAGTCCATTAATCTTACAGACTATGGAGTTTTGAATCAGTTTGTTCAGAGAAGAGGAAAGCTCCCTCAAATGGAAGATCCTGAATGGATTGCTGAACCTTCATAGGCAACCCTGATGATCGGAGCCAGGAGCACCTTCTCACGGCTACAGCTGATGGCATTGTTCAGATGCATCCAGGGCTGCCGGGAAGGAGGCCCTGGCAATGGTCTTCTCTTCCTCCAACAGAGTGGAGAACTCCTGCCTGGACTCCTGGGGCAGTGAGTCCTTAAACTTTGCCATAGAGTCCCAGATGTTATAGTCATACCTCCTGGGCAAAGCCTGCTAGTGGGAGATGCGGAACTGTAACCCAACAGTAGAATAAATCTTTCTAACAAACTGGTCCAGGGTGGTTTTTTTTTTTTTTTTTTTTTTTTTTTTTTTTTAGTTCTTTGACTTGAGGGGTTGCGCCTTGCAGGTGTCTTTCGTTGGTTGCTGTGACCACAAGGGACCTGGGGGGGCGGGGGATAGAGTGTTCATATCTTTAGGCAAGAACATAGTACTACCTCTCTGCTCTTTTTGAGGTTTGGGGCAGAGAGAATGGGGTCTACCATAGGTACTCTCACGAGAAACTCGATCTGAGACAGTTCATCTGGGGAGAAGGAGGAGGAGAAATCTTGCACCAGCAGGGGGCTTCTTCCTCTTCATTTGCACCACCACACATGCAGGTCTAAGTCTCTGAGTGTCAGTACTGGCTTGGTACGTGAGTCTCAATCAGTGCGATGTGGTGTGGTTAGAGGAGCGCTTCTCTTGCACACCACTGTATGGAGTGGATGGAGGTGGTCCAAGGACCGAGGAAAACCCCACAGATTACCAAACCATCATTGGACCTGCACAGACCCACTGTCCTCCATGCCAGGTGCCGGGGGGGGAGGCACTTCATCAAGTCCGTCGGGATGATATGTCGGATACTGCTAGTGGCCCTTGATTTGGTGACTCTGTGGTGGTACATCTACACTACAGGATTATTCCGATTTTACATAAACCGGTTTTGTAAACAGATTGTATAAGTCGAGTGCACGTGGCACACACAAGCACTATAATTTCGGTGGTGTGCGTCCATGCACGCCTAGCGTCGATTTCTGGAGCGTTGCACTGTGGGTAGCTATTCCCATAGCATTTTCTCTAGTTCCGCAGTTGCCCCGCCCATTGGAATTCTGGGTTCAGGATCCAATGCATGATAGTCAAAAAACTGATATCGCAGATGACTCTGGTAATGTCATCACCATTCTCCTCCGTGAAAGCAACGGCAGACAATCATTTCGCGCCCTTTTTCCCTGGATTGCACTGGCAGATGCTGCATAGCATGGAACCATGGAGCCCATTTTGCCTTTTGTCACTTGTCACCGTACTGTATGGATGCCGCTGACAGAGCGGGTACTGCAGCGCTACCACAACACTCATTGCCTTGAAGGTAGCAGGGACAGTGTTATAAGTCTTTTGTACCATCTGCTGCTGTCAGTGGTGTGCTCCTGGTTGACCTCACTAAGGTTGGCCGGGGGCGCAAAGACAAAAATGGGAATGACACCCCACCCCCGGGTCATTTCTCCTCCTTATGTTGTATCTAAAATGAGTCAATCCTGCCTGAGAATATGGGGAAAAGCTCTACTAGAGAACCATGTATATCAGAGACGAGAGCACCAGCACTCATTGTCAGATCCCAAGA
This sequence comes from Chelonoidis abingdonii, assembly GCF_003597395.2. Classification (NCBI taxonomy): domain Eukaryota; kingdom Metazoa; phylum Chordata; order Testudines; family Testudinidae; genus Chelonoidis; species Chelonoidis abingdonii. The sequence continues at coordinate 69,129,043 of NC_133776.1, forward strand.
AATGATGAGCTTGCATGCCATTCTAGGTGGTGCCTGCACAACCAGCCGTATGCTTCCTCTCCTTCCCAACCCTTCGGCTAACGTTGCAGGGTCCCCCATTGTGTGCATGAAGTATAAAGAATGCAGGAATAAGAAACACTGACTTTTTGTGAGATAAATGAGGGGAGGCAGCCTCCAGCTGCATGATCAGGTCCAGCAGGACATTAAGGTGGGGGGAGAGGAGCCACATCCACTGCTATGAAGTCCAGGCATACAAATATTTTCTTGAGCATGAACGCGGGGGGGGGTTGATTTGGAGTTCAGCCCGTTGTATTTCATGATGAGGGACGGTTACAGCCATATCTGTACCTCTTTCCCGGATACCAGGGATCCATTCCTATTTTTACCACAGACGCCCCGGCTGACTCCCTGAGGCAGCAGGAGCAATCACGCGATGACACGAGACGGCTACAGCTCTACTGCACTGTACCGTCTGCCACAGGGAAGGGAGGGAGAGGATGCTGCTGTTCAGTGCCCCAGCACGTGTCTACCAACAGATGCAGTAGAAATATTGGATGCAGACTGAACAGATGTCAAGAAACGATTTTTTTCCTTTTGTTTCATGGCCGAGGGGAGAGGAGTAATTGAACGAGCTTATCCTTTTTTTATCTATACCAACACCCGGACAATGTGTTTGACCTACAGGCATTGGGGCTCAGCCAAGAATGCACTATTGCTTTTCGGAGACTGCGGGGACCTGTCTGGGATAGGTGGAGTCCGCCTTCTAGTCCCCACTCCCTTCCTCATGCAGCATCCATTTAATTCTTTGGCTTTCTGGTTCCGCTTTCACACAGCACTGGCTGTGGACTCTGTATCATAGCCTGGAGATTTTTTTCAAATTGCTTTGGCATTTCGTCTTCTGTAACAAGAGCTCTTGATTAGAAACAGATTTGTCTCCCCATACAGCAATCAGATCCAGTATCTCCCGTACAGTCTATGCTGGAGCTCTTTTTGGATTTGGAACTGCATTGCCACACGTGCTGATCAGAGCTCCATGTTGGGCAAACAGGAAATGCAATTCAAAAGTTCACGGGGCTTTTCCTGTCTACCTGGCCAGTGCATCCGAGTTCAGATTGCTTTCCAGAGCAGTCACAGTGGTGCACTGTGGGATTCCGCCCGGAGGCCAATACCGTTGATTTGTGGCCACATTAACCCTAATCCGATATGGTAATACCGATTTCAGTGCTACTGCTCTTGTCGGGGAGGAGTACAGAAATCGATTTAAAGAGCCCTTTATATCGATATAAAGGGCCTCGTTGTGTGGACGGGTATAGTATTAAATCGGTTTAACGCTGCTAAAATCAGTATAAACGCATAGTGTAGACCAGGCCTGAGGAAGAGTGAGCTTGAGGAGAGAACTCAGGGTAACAAGGATCTCTCCGGTGCCAGGATTTTCCCCACTGGAGTCAGCAGTACAAGAGAATCATCTTGTCCCTGGCTGCTGCAAAGTCCTCTAGGGTGGACGGCACCACAATCCCACTAGTGACATGATGCCCTCCCAGTCCCGCATGGGACTCAGTGGCACCTGCAAGCAGAGCAGAGCTGACACTATCACTTATAGAGCAGGGGTGGAGGAGTGGCCTGTCACAGGTCATACTCCGGTGCATTCCCCCCAGGGCCGGCTCTACAGTTTTCGCCACCCCAAGCAGCACACCAAACTGCCGCCGCGGACAGCGGGAGCAGTCCGTGTGCCTATAGGGCGGCAGGCGCGTTTCCTGGACAAATCACTAATGTACACACCAGGGAACAATACAGCAATTACCTAAATGGTGTTTTCTATCGCTAACTTACGTGATTCACAAAAAACATATCCAACTCCAGACAGCTTTATTACATTGGTTCTCAACCTTCTTCCATAGTGATCAACCAAGGCTCCCTGACCCAGAATAGTGGGGAGGGACCACTCTCTCATTCAGCAATATGAGAAGGCTGGGTGGTTGAGATACATGAAACTTGTGTGTCCATCAGGCTGAGTAAACTAAAACAGTGGTTCTCAAACTTTTGTACTGGTGACCCCTTTTCACACAGTAAGCTGCTGAGTGTGACCCACTCTTATCAATTAAGAACACTTTAAAATACATTTAACACCATTATAAATGCTGGAGGCAAAGTGGGATTTGGGGTGGAGGCTGACAGCTCGCGACCGCCCCTCCCATTTAATAATCTCATGACCCCCTGAGGGGTCCTGACTCCCAGTTTGAGAAACCCTGAACTACAGTGTCCTGCATGCATTTGTGTGTGTGTTTGGAATCCTATAACTAAGCTTGGCAGAATTCAAATTTATTTTTTTATAACTAGGATTTTTTAAGATTATTATTGATTGATTTAAATTTCACAGATATGTAAAATTATGGGGCTTTAATTAACAATTTTTTAAACACATTTTCAGTTGAACAAAATTATGCGACCATCAACATAACGTGTCAAAATATACACAGTAAATAACCTTAAATCAAACTCGAGTAAGTGCTCAAGCAGCATTTTTTCTTACTCTATCTATAAATTTTGATTATCATTGAGGGAAATACTTTTTTCATCAGTTTCTGCATGTATGGCGAAATCAACAATTACTGACATTTATCAATAAAATTCTAATCTTTCCAAGCCTACCCATTACTGATGGTATTGATGAGGCAGAGCGATTAAGATCAGTTCCAAAAATAAAATCTCTCCTAGACTAATGCCTTTTAAAGAAGAGTAAATATCTGTTCGTAAGTTTTCCTATATGTTGGGGGGTAGAGGGAGGGAGATGACGGATGCTTTTCCATGGTAGGGAATAATGGTCTAACCATTAGTTTGATTAGTATTCTATTTATACAGAGACTATCACAAAGAGTCAACACTCTGTTCATTATACATAATTAAATTTGTAACTGATGAAATGATGATTTTGTTTATTATTTATGACAAATAGAGATCTGCAGTCATTTAACATGATCCATGGTGTCATTTTGACATGAAAGGTGATCTCTTTTTCCCTCTTTTGACTATTCTACCAATGTTATTTCTTCCCTTGTCATTAGAAATCCTTATCACCTATTTAATTTGCAGAAAACAGTGGTACAGAGTATGTGTGAAGAAAGGTTCAATAAATGTTTAGCAGTCTACTTTAATCTTCATATGTGCTAGAAACGATTAATTTCACATTAATGTCAAGTGTCAGCCAGAGTGGGAAAGTGTTTGAAAGTAAGCCAGCCTGAGCATTCTGTTACAGACTATATCCACTGCAATACAGCCTGTTATTAGCAAGTTTGTCTTTGAAGCCAGGAACATGCTAATAATTTTGTCTAAGAAAAAACACATCAGACCAAAAATTTTTTCTAATGACAGAGGGTGAATGTAGACATTCTGACTAGATACATTTCCTTTTACACAATAAAAATTCAAAAGCTCTGTAAGACTTCCTGTTTTTAATGCAAAGCAAAGTTTGTCAGGCCTGAGCGTCATATTAGTTGATGCAAAGCAAAGATTCTGAAGTATGAGAGGTAATAACAGTATTTAGATGGTTTTGGTAAGTAAAGGCAAGTTGATGTAAAATGAGTGAATTAGCTTAGTTGCAAATCTGCATGGTATTAACACTAACTCCATACACCGAGCATATTTTAATGATGAATTTACTTTTTAAGCCTGATAGAAAGTGAAAATAGAAGTCTTCTTAAAAGAGCTTGATGAACAGCTTAGGGGAAAAAAAAAAAAAAACAGTTTGTAGGAATTCTAATTTGATCTGCACTACTAAAGTTTGGATTCTGAAAATCTGCTGCTTTTTAACATATCTCCATTTCATATCCTGTAATTATTCTTGTATATCCCAGTGCCAAACTGAAGCAGACATAGGTGTGCCCTCAGCAGAAATAGTACATCATATTCCTTCCTGCCTTGAGGCAAACACCAGGGTTTTTGGAAAAGGTAAACTTTGTAAAGACTGGGAACTTTTTAGATTTATTCATTCAACTCATGAAAAGTTCCGAATTGAGTGAAGAGATTATAACTAATACCCACATACAAGGTCAGTAGTAAGCATGATATGTATGTCACCCATAGCCAATATTACAGCGGCTTGCACTACAGACGTTTTCAAGCCTTAATCAAAGTGAAAGCCAGACAAACTCATCCAACTGAGATTCAGGTAAAGGTATTTGTTGCTTTAGCGGAATCACTAATAGCAGAGTCAAAGCTTACAAGCATCAGGCATGGCTTCAGGTTTTAGATTCCAGATGAGCTCCTCTGGACTTCTAATTGATCTACAACTGTTCATAGGATTTTTATATTATATCCTCCTTGGAGGAGGATTAAGCTACAGTCAACTAAGATCAATTTACTTCTGAATGAAAACATACACACAGAGTTTTAACACACTTAAGGCCACAACTACACTATGGAACTATAGCGGCATAGCTATGATGTTGTAGCTCTGCTGGCATAACTACATGGTATAGACACAGCCTCCAGAGATGGAAGGGGCTCTTCTGTCACTCTAGGAACACCAACTCCCAAGTTTATTCCGTAAACTAGCTATGGCTATACTAGGGGTTAGGTCAGCATAACTATGGTGTCAGGGATGTGGGCTTCTCACATCCCTGAGCTAAATTAACCTAAATTTTAAGCATAGACCAGACTTACTTCACAACTTACGAAAGTTGAGACAAATCAACTTAAGTATATCTGTGTAGATAAGCCTTAAGAACTCATCAGCTACTGAACTAACATTCCCACCTCTTTTTATTACTCATTCTTTTTTACCAACCTGTTGGCAAAAGTGACTCATTTTCAATTCCTGACCCAAGTTCATTTTTTCTTCCAGAAAATCATCTCCTGTCAGCATTATATATCAGTCATTTCATTGATGTACATTCAAAATAGTATTATAAAAGCCAGCTTATTATTTTTTGCAAAGATAATATGAACCATATTTACCTCTGCAATCCACATTTGGGAAACAAAGGAGAAAGTCCATAGCTGTCTGATTTTTAATTATTTTTCTTTAAGGCTTTTAGAATCTAGATTTCTCATTGTTAAAATGCATCACTACAAAAACTGCTACTGACAAATATGACAACTAGTGTTTCTAACTGTAATTTCAAAAAGGCAGAATCATGTAATAGATTGTCTTTTTCACTCTCTTTACCACTTCATTTGCTTTTTAAGCCTTTCTAAAACCAAGAGATGAAAGACGCCAGACTTTGTTTTTATAGGATTTCTTATCCAATACAATGACTACAAAGAAAAATGTAGTTTAAAAATAGGATGTCAAGTACTACTGATTATAGTGCTATTAAATTAAGCAGCTATGGGTTATCCCCAAAAGCTAAGAAACAATAATTACTTATATATGTAGAAACGAGAAATGGAAAACAAAACAAAACAAACAAAACACAAAGAGCTTTGTAAAACACAGATACTTTTTTATGCTGAGCCACTGTGTGAGCGATTTTAATCTCTCGACCCCATGGGACTATTGCAGCAAAACAATATTTCAGTTTGTCAAAGATAAAATGAACTATGCATTGATTTCACTGTTGTGTCCATTCACTTTGCCAGCAGGGACAGAGCACAATTTTAAGATAAGAGCGCTTCATAACAAGTCCAACTCTGAGGAGCTCCTAACCTCATCAGAGTTTAATGAGACATTCAATCTAAGAAATAAATTAACTGACAATCTGGGATCATGTTTAATGAAGCGAGTATCTGTAGAAGCTCTTGATAGTGATAACCTTTTTATAATCTATGCAGAATAAGGCAGGCAACTTTTATCAATCATCTGGGACAAAATGATCCCTCTGTGGAATAGAAACTGTTGAACCTTGGAAACTCATGATCTCAATCATGATACAAAACTAGCTTCTAGTCTTCTTGACACCACAAATGCTTACATATCTTACAAAGGCTAATGTTAATTTCATATATCATTGTCTTATTGCTATCTCAAAAAAAATTATATTTTACACAGATTTCAAAAAGACAGATTAAAACAAACAACCCCCCCCCCCAAAAAAAAATAAATAAGAAACCAAAAATTCAAACTGGAAAACTTTAACAAGGCAAATACAAAATTTTCAAAATCTAGAAACAGGAAAACCCTGAGTTAAAAGGAAAAAAAAAACAATGGACAACCCATGACACGAACTATGATTATTATTTTTTAAAATTTCACGCAAATTATAGTGATTGCAGAGTAATATAAGGAGATTTCACTTAAATATCATGCACCAAAAACTTGTGACAAATTGCACTGAAAAGGTTGTGTCATTAGCATATGATGTAGTGAAATGAAACCACTGCCTACTCGGCCTGAAAGACAAGCCATTACAAACATGGCAGAATATGTACTATAAGCCTTCCTTGAGCTCATGGAGGCACACAAACACTTACGCTCCTAAAACAAAGTCAATGTGCTAATGTAACCAAAAAAGAAATATGTGAAAGTGACTGTACTTAAGACCATCATTTACAGTGGTTTCACAGAATAGGTCTCCTTGCTACAACTTACATTCTGGAAATGATCCAAGAATTAAACAACCATACACATGTTCTGGGCTGGGACTAGGTTACAAAGACTATTAACTTAGCTCACTATTTAGCTATAACCTTATGTCTTTCAAAAAGAGGCACAATATTTTGGTTCAAAGCTGATTTAGAAGTGTGATAGAGTTCTAATTTCTTGACTTGTGTGGTTTTATTAAAGCTAACTGTATTTTAATACTATTAAATAGTATTTCAACCATGTTTATCTTCACATATTTTCCACACACTTTCACTGGATATTTGCTAATACTGGTTTGTGTAATTTCAAATGAACACTGACGTGTTTTCATGCACAATGGTGTACTGAAATACCAACTGAAGAAACTGAGATGTTCTAAGTTTACTGGTATGAACAGTGAAAGAAAATCACAAACTACATGGGACCTAAGTCTTCATTCAAAACGTACATGGGGGAACCCATCCCCAACAACACACACTTCCATAGACCTTATGGTGAAAAGGAACTTATGCTTACTGGCAGCTTTCTTCCATTCTCAAATTCAGGTCTTTGACGATTTTAAAACCTAGTCCCTTTTTCAAAAATATCGAATTGATTTAAATTTATATTAATTATTTATTGAAAGAAAGTGTTGTATACAGAACTTGTTATCCAAATGGACCAATGAGATACAGACTTTTTCACCAACAAGTCTGAAGAAGTTCAATTGTGCCAAATAAGTATGACCAAAAGACAGAATATGGATAGTCTCTATCTCAGTGTAGCTCCCAGCAAACACATTCATACTGGGGGGAAAAAACACCCACCAAAACCCTCAAAATAAGATTACAACTGATCAAGGCAATAGTCACCTTTGTTAGCAGCATTAGTAGGGGAATGGGTAGAGTAAGAGGGCACAGAGACCTAACCATAATGTCCATTTTACACCTGGTGATCTCTCCAAAACAGCTGAGACACTTTAATAGGGAAATATTTTTACACTGCTCCATCATGCTTTACCTCTAATCTGTGAATTAAATGAAGTATCCATATCCATGGCTATCAAAATGTCCCTTTCACAAGAGCACAGTACACTCAAAAATAATAAAAAATTGAAGAGAATATAGAGTTGAATAGGTGCTTTTTTCTCAATGATCTCTGAGTGAAAGTCCTTTACAAGACAGAAATTTACCATTATATGTCCAGAGTACACTTCAGTACATTTTATGAATGGTTAGTAAAGAGACTGTAATAACAACACTGTAACTGAGGCAGATTTATTAAGCACCCAGCTTTTTAATAGATTCACATCATACCATGATGAAATTTGGAATACTAGATGCCAGTCTAGATGCAAAAATATTTACAAAACATTACAAAAAATTGTCATGTGTTTCAAATGCATTTTTCCAAATTCATTCTTTAATAAAACAGTGAATTAAAAAAAATCCCTCTAATTTATTTTATGACTGAATAAATGAGTTAAGGAGACATGTCAGGTCTTTTATCTTGGAAATAAAATATCTATGATTGTGTTGCTCATGCATAAATCTAATCTATAGGTATGTATTCTGTGTTCTTGAATTTTAAAATAAAATAATGAGAATTTGGTGATAGCTCATTTCAGAACCACCTTGTAAGAAAAATGGAACTTAGTACTGCATATGGTTAGAGTCTGTCTTACGGACACTCTCATGTTGCCTTTAAACATTGCACACCCCCATCTCCAACCCCCGCTTTCAGCATGCGCTTGCAACCTGTCTGCTGCAACTCTCCCGCACACAGAGGATAAAGGATAATTTCACCTTCCATTGAAGTGCTCTACTCTGCAACCAACCAGCTCTGTCTTCATTTTCTCTACACCCCTTCTCTGCTGTTAAAAAACACTTCCTACAGAGTCATTCTGCTACTGTGATTTGTCTCAGTCCCTGTGTAGAGGAACACATACCAATGTCAACACATACTACGTGTATATATACTACATGCACATTATATTTACATGTATATACACAGACACACACATTTCTGTGTATTTATACAACCACACACTACACACAGAGAAAGAGAAACGTGTATATATACGGGTAAGCTGCCAATGTGCCACTTCTCTCATTGTTTCAGAATTTCTATGCTTTTTGGAAGGTAACAGCTTTCCGGTCTTTTCAATTTGTTGAAGTGAGAACCATACTCCCAGAGGTGTAAAGAATCGTAGACAACCTTTCAGAATCATTTAAAGCCAGCATTCAAGAGAAGAAGTAGGGGCTGTTATACAGCGTTTTCACATCGGTGTTTTCCCCTATCTCTGTTTTTAAAGAACTCTATTAGCCCAAGGGATTAAGGGAGTTGAAAAGTGGTTTACACTTCTATTGCTAAGTGAGTTGGTTCAGCTGCCTCAATCTTGTATTTCCCAGCTGAACAGTAGCACATCAAGGGCACCTATATTGTCCTCCAGATCCATCCTACGATTCTTATACTGCAGCGAGATACTCAAAATTAATGCCATATACAATAATGTCCATTGTCTTTTCAGAGAAAGAAATGCTCTTCAGATGATTCACATAAAGCTGACACTCTCATCATAGCTTAGTGCTATAAAGCCATCTAAGTGATGCAGACACAATTGGCTTGCTTCAAAATTCTGAATAGCCTTTAGATCACCTAACATTTCACACAAATTAGAAGACAGTTAGGACTGGAAAACAAAACAAAAACCAAAGAATGGGAAACAACAACAACAAAAAATTATACGATTTATATAACTGTCAGAACAAGTCTCTTTAAGAAAAGAAAGAATTTTTTGCTCTCTATGACTCACATTAATTACTTTAATATTAAGCTATAAACAAAGAAATAATTTTAGACTTAGTTTAAATATTAAGTATTAAGAAATTGTCAGTAGTAGTTCAATTATTATATTAAAATTTGTAATGCACAAAAATGATTTTACCATTATAAATAATATTTCTTTTAGTGATTGAAAATGAAAAGTAGCTGAGATGAAAAACAAGAACTCATTTATTCTGTTAATTATAGGTTTAAAATGAATGCATAAAGAAAAAAAATGAAAGATAAACGTACACTATTAGGCCACGTAATCTATTACCCACCCAGTACAAGAGGGCAAGCTAGCTGGCCATTTGCTCTTCAGACAAGTGAGAGATGTGGGTAAGAAACAATGAGCATAGTTACACAAGAAGCTATTGTGACCTGCACACCTCCTAGGTGTGGTATTCTGTCCCATCTAGTGGCATCAAGATCACTTGAGAGAGATAGATTGAGTCTGCTCTACAGCTTTAGCTTTTAGCTCATGCACTAAACTCCAGAGGTCCCAGGTTCGATCCTGCCCACCAGCAACTGGGGTCTATCAGGGCCACGTAATCACTGAACATTATACTGCACATTCCATACTTCAAATATGAACACAACTGTGTTCGGTGACAGCAGTGTGATACATATTTGTAACATCATTCAGCATGTTTGCACATAACAGAGAGTACCACTGAAGCACAGAGGTACCATCCATTGTATATTTTATAGTGGAATATAGTACCTCATTATAGCTACCTTAATGGAAACCAGAAACACGTTGAAAAGCCAAGTAGAACTATTGCATTTTGCAGCTGACTCAGGATCTCAGGACTTGTTTAGATGATAAAAATTCAATATTGTATGAAATAGATCTATAATTTTGCAGGGATGATACCAAATGTAATTCTTTCATACCAAACTGTGTGTCTCAGCTGACCCACGAATTAGATTCCCCATGCCAGTTTTTAACAAGACAGAGACCAAAGTAAAGTGATAACCAAAAATATACTGAAATGTTGATTACTGTTATTTGTATTGTCATAGTACCTAGAACCCCCATTCTCGGACCTGCACCCCATTTTGCAAGGCGGGTTGCAAACACAGAAATTAGTGAAACAATGTGATTTGTATTAAGTTTAGCTAAAGATTTAAGTGTCCCTTAATAAATAATTTTTATCCTTTAATATAGCTTACATATTTGGCATCTTTATAAGATCTCAGTATAAAGATTATTTAATGATAAAAGTGCAAACAGCTGTGCTGAGTACGGTCTAGATTCTATAAAGTTATGGATAATAAAATGTAATTCTCAGGAATATTAGACCAATCAAACTAAATTAAAAGCTGTTTGTTTGCTATATCTTAGAAATTCTATCTTAGAATTTACCAATAACAAAATGTGAATGAAAATTTGCTTTCATAGACCATGAAATTCTCCCTAGCTTTCTTTTCCACTGTCCCCTAATTAAGAGGGCAGAACAGTAACAGGTAGGTGGTAGGGGTGTGTGTGTGAGGGGCAAGACACCATGAATTGCTGATCTGAATGGGGCATGAGCAGCTGTCAGTGTGGTTATGTAAGAGACGACCAAGCCCCTCCTTCAGCAAATAAAAAAAACCTCGAACCCAGGGGTGGAGTGGGGAATTGCACAGCCTGAATGCTGTGGCCAGAGTCAATGGGCCGGAGCGAGGAGCTGGGGCAGTCCTGAAGGACAGGTGCTGCTGAGCGGTGAGTTGCAGGGTGGGCTCACTTTCCAATCTCAAGGACTTCCCTCCTACCTCCCACCCCCAAGTTATGGAAGGTGTGGAGTGGGGCAATTGCTGGAGTGCACAGTGCCCCAAAATTCTTGAATATGGCCCTGTCTAATGTTCTTGTGTTTAAGGCATTCACAAAGGCATTAAGGCAGTTTCAGAAATCTCAACATTACAAGTTGTGGAAATTGAAAGAATGATGGAAGTCACTGGACAGTATGATGTTAGCTTTTGAATATGATGGAAAATGCCAATCTTCAGATGCTATTATGGAAAGAACACTCAAAGATGCAGGCACTAAATTTAACATGCAAGAAGGCACAATCTATTTGATTTCCACTAATGTGCCAGGTTTGGTAAAATCTCCTTCAACAATTTAAACTGTATGGGGTGGAAAACACTGCAACTTTTCTTTGTACAAAGAACAGCTTCACCCACAGCAATATGTAGGGACTTTTTCATTTGGCTGGGAGTAGGATGATGAGGAGGACAAAATCAGATTACACAAACTGCTCTCAAGAATGTTTTAAATCTTTATACTTGCAAATGAACAAATAAAGAAGACAACGATTGGCGATGCACCTGGAGAGTTTTATTATGATTTGCTGTGCTATAATATAAAATTAGCATCTTAACCAAAGCACATTGATGCCTGTACACTTTAGTACTTAAAACTTATATGTTAAAAGTAAATCTACTTGTATAGTGATAATATATTATATTTGTGTGCCTATGTCTTCCCTGCTCAAGTGTGTGGCTGCAGAAGACAAAAAAATAAAAAACATCCCTAATACCGCCACACCAGTATGAATCTTTTATCAGCTACCATTAGTAATAGAAAATAAATTAAAAACAAAAACAATGAAGAGTATACATATGTTTTGTGATAGACATGGCACACGGATAAATATATTATATTCTCTAGGTAGCAGATATTGTATATTGCTCATTAGCGTTTGTTTTTGCCATAACTTATGCTAATAAGCAAGGCACCAAATAGAAAATGCGTGGTTGTGGTTAGGGCCCTACCAAATTCACAGCCACGAAAAATGCATCACGGACCGTGAAATCTGGTCTTTTGTGTACTTTTACTATATAGATTTCACGGGGAAGACCAGCATTTCTCAAACTTCGGGTCCCGACACAAAAGAGGGTTGCGGGGGACTTGCAAGGTTGGGGAGGGGCAGGTTTCGTGGTATTGCCAACCTTACTTCTGCACTGCCTTCAGAGCTGGGTGGCTGGAAAGCAGCAGCTTTTGGCCAGATACCCAGCTCTCAAGGCAGCATCCTGCCAAGAGCAGCACAGAAGTAAGGGCAGCAATACTATATCATGCCAACCTTATTTCTGTGTTGAGCTGGGGACACAGAGAGTGGCAGCTGCTGGCCAAAGGCCCAGCTCTGAAGGCAACAGAACATAGGAAAGGGTGGCAATACCATAACATACCATCCTTACTTCTGTACTGCTGATGGTAGCAGCACTGCCTTCAAAGCTGGGCTCTTGGCCGACATCCACCACTCTTCAGCCACCCAGCAGCAGCACAGAAGTAAGGGTGCCAATACCACAACCCCTCTACAATAACCTCGTGACACTCCTCCCTGAACCACCTCCTTTTGGGTCAGGACCCGTACAGTTAGAATACCATGAAATTTCAGATTAAATTTCTGAAATCATGAAATTTACTATTTTTAAAATCCAATCACTGTGAAATTGACCAAAATGGATTGTGAATTTGGTAGGGTCCTAGTTACGGTTGTAGAGGCTCACAAAAACAAACATCTCACTTGTGCATTCTTCAGAGGTCAATATTATGGTTATGAAGAAAACCTTCAAAATATGAAGTGCAACAGACATCTGCATATGTTCACAGAAAGCCTAACAGGATAACTCTCTGGTGAGACCTGCCCCACTCATTTCAATGGGTGCTCAACCAGCTGTCAATGATATTTCAAAGGTCAATATCATTACCTATTTCACTGCTTATCCAAGCATGTAAGAACAGAGAGGAAATATTGTATGATGATGGAATAAATAAATAAATAAATACCACCACAAAGCTCTTATACAGCACTTTTCATCATTAGATCTCATAAGAGATGCAAAGCTGAGGAACAGGGAGGGGAAGTGACTGCCTCACGGTCACCCAGCATGCTAGGGATGGAGCTGGAAATAGACCCCAGGTCTCAGTCCAATCCTCTGTCCACTAGGTCACACCATCTTCCCTGTATACCACCATCTCCCAAACTGGCAAAGAGTGTGCAAAAGACAAGTTGGGGTGTGTAGAAGATGTATACATTAATACAAATTGACCTTAAACAACATACTGTTGAGTAGCAGGGACTGAGGCAAAGATCTTGTGCACTTGGTTTCTTTTTCTTGATGTGCGTGTCGGCGGGAGGGGAGGGTGATTTTAAAGTTTGAGAAACATTGGTTTAAAATAACTTTGAAAAAAGATGGATATGAGGCAGGCCATCTACATGCAGGGGCATTAGTAAGAGCCAAAGAATCACAACTGTGTCACTGTTTTGTTGGTCTCATAAAACTAAGAAATAACAAGGCATGGCTGGGAGAAAATAGGAATGTTGCAAATTCAGCCACAATGTGTTTATTTTAGCCAGTTCAGCCACCAAAGCCTCTAAGCTGGAATAAACCCTATGAGAAGGCTGCGAGTCATGGGAAGTTAAGGGGCAGTAAAATTGCCAACAAAATGGGAGACATCTAAAGACTTGCCTTGGGGACTGTGACTTCATTCAGAATGTTGGAACTGCACTCAGTGTGGTCTCTAGGGTAAACAGGTACAGAACAGCTAAAAGTCACCAGCTGAGCTAGTTCTTCAGGTGTCTATTACACAACAGATGTTGGTGCTTGCTTCCATTTGGGATAAGGAAGAGTTTATGGCCATGTTTAGAGTAGGTTCTAGACATTCATGCAGGCACAAATAACTCCTTCAGCTCAATCTTCCAGCTGGATTTTGTCCAGACACACTTTTTTCTTACTTATAATTTTGGCCCAACAACTGAACCATAATAATAGTTTTTAAAAGATTTACTGTGGATTAGTGTGTTTGTACCTAATATAATAACCTCCCAAACTGCATATCAGTAAAAACTCACCCCTCTCCCGGGATATCTTTGGTTCAGCATTCTCCTCAGGCTCAGCTGTTGCCAGGAGTCTACCTTAGGACTCCTCAATCCACACTTTAGGTCCTCTTTGATCCAAGAACCACATTCCCTATATCCATATACCCAATAAATGAACAGAACTTACATAGTCCTTTTCCAGAAGGATCATCATCTGCTAATAATATGAGATGTTTCAAGCAAACACTCCAAGCATTTTACAGCTATATAATGTCCCATAATAGACAAGCTCCAATCTCTTGTAAATATTTTACATTTGTTATTCCTTTGAGTAGATCCTTACACTACTTCATTAGTCCTACAATACTCCCTTAACTAAGAGGTATTGCTTTTGAGAAGCTTTTAATGATGGATGATTCTATTTTGGCATAGAAGTTAGAGGAATCATCAATAGCTACAACACATAATTAAGAGATTAGAAGGAGTGATAAGGACAGCAGATCACTGTATTTTCTTAAAGATCTTGTTGAATAATATGAAGGAAATAAAATACATGCTATCACATGGAATCAGGATTTATATTACTGTGATGCTGATTCCTTAAGCTACACCAGTGAGCTATGATTTTCTAAGATGTTGCACTTATAAAGTAGTAAGGGAAAGCACATACACTATGGCTGAACAGAAAATAGGTAGCCATCATTAACTTAACTGAATGATGGATGTCTGAGTTGATAAGAATAAAATAAATGCTTGATGGTAGTCATTAAGCAATTGATTCCTAAAGACAACTGATAAGAAAATACATTCTCCAAAATATAATGTTATTTGGGCTTTTTAAAAAATGTTCACTGTGGTTTAAGAATGAACTGTAAACATGATTAATAAATCAAGATGACAGCCTGAAAACACAGAAATAGTTACACAGTCTCACCAAACAACTATACTAACAATAGTTAATTTCAAAATCTTCTGCATGAAGAAAGAAACAAAGAAAGAAAGAAAGTTCAATAGTGGCCATAAAGTGACAAAAGTACTTGTTCCATTGAAAAAATAATAGATGAATAGAAAAGAAGGAGCAGACAATGAATATGTAAAGTATTTTCACTCATGACTTTTTATTAAAAACTGGGATCCATTTTGAAAGATACTTTAGACTTCCTCTCCTTACTTAAAATATTTAAAAACCAACTTCTATAAACAGCAAAATAAACACAATTTCAAACCTGTTTCATGGACTCATCTCAATGAAGGGGGAATTCATTTGAAATTTGGCCAAATACCCATCTCTCCCCCGCCACCGCCAAAAAATAAACCCAATCACAAGGCTCATGTTCTAAGAACCACTTAGAATAGTGCTCACATGCATCAGTTCTAAAAGATTATCTGTAGAAAATATGATCAGATTCACAAGCACTGGAGCATGGGAAATAATTTGTAACTGTTTGGAAACTCATGGAAAGTAGTAAAGACTAGGCGATCCACTCGTTCCTTCCATCAGGCAGTAAGTCAAGGAGTTACTGTAGTTTGCTGCAAGGGCAGAGAGGGGTCAAATCACCAGGTACCTTGCCTACGGGCTGAGAAGACACTTACAGATACTTGGGATTGCTGAAGTAGTCAGTGGTTTGTTTCTTATGTGATGATATTTTATATTTGTATCTACATCAGCTAGAATCAAGAATAGCACAGCTGATATTTCTTTAGATGTTTAAAACATACATATATTAGGAATTTCTCTCTCATGCTCTGGATGTCCCTTCCAATAGTTGAACAAATAGTAATACTTATAAAGTAAATAATATCACCCCTAAATTTACTCAGAAATTTTGAAACAGTCTAAATCTCCTCTTCCTGGAGAAACAACCACTTGAGGGAGCTCAGAATGACTCACTAAAGAATTCCTGACATACCCACCCTCTTGGAGGGAAAATTGTGAGCCTGTGGCCGTGGCCGTGAGCATCATTTTGTCACATAGACTGCACCAGAGCTCAAAAGAAATGTCATGGATTTTGTAGCACTCGTTCAATAGGCTAACCCCTCTTAACAGCTTCACAACCCTCCTTCCATACTGGCAGGATAGTACAAGACAGCCATACAGCCATCACACATCATCTCCCTGCTATTGCTTCCAGCATACCCAAGGGCTGTAAAAGTCACTGTGACTTAATACTGAAAGGAGCAGCTTTAAACTCCTAGAGATTTCACAAGCTTCATAGATCACAATGTCACATGAAGGAGCTGTTCACAGCTTGTCACTCCTCCCCAAACCCACAGAGCTGCTACTACATGGTACTTGTATGGAGAAACTTCCATTGGCTTAGTTCCAATGATGGTGGTAGAAGTGCAGGGCAAGAAGTAGGGAATGATATCACCCTCAGATAGTTTTGGGAGAGCAGAGTTGAATTGCTGCTGCTTTTTCTCCTTTGTACTTCACAGAAAAGTAGACAATGTGGCCCACTGTCTATGACATAACATTATATAAAATAGTTTTCATCCTTCTGGGGGTCGAAGACTATGTCTAAGGGGTCCACAAAATGTTGTTATTACCATAGAACAGTGGTTTTCAATCTGTAGTCTGCGGACCCCTGAGGGTCAGCAGACTATGTCTAAGATTTCCAAAGTGATCCACATCTCCATTCAAAATTTGAAGGAGTCTGTTATATAGTCATACGGCAGAAAACTCTCTTAAGAAGTAAACGTATTACAACAGCTCAAAGAATGAGAAAATGAGAAGGAACTAACTGCTCCTTTACTACAATAAATCCATAGAGCTAAATGTAAACTGAAACAGCTCTTCCATCTAGTGAACCTGATGTTTGGAAACGATGAGCACTTATCTCTCTTATTTAAGTCAGTAAAAGCTGTCTACACCTGTGAAAATCATGACCCTTAAATTAAGAATTTTGTGACTATACGGTCAAGCTTTAGAGGTGCCTATTTCCTTCCATATCACCATATTATAACAGAACTAAGCAAAAAGAAACTTCCAAATGTTTCTTTGCCTAAGGGACAATTTCCTATATTTCCAACTTGCAATCATTTTATAATGGCATCTCTGTATTTTAATTTGATGTCAGCATTAGACACCAAACATCATTTTGTTAATTAGCTAAGAAAACAAATTGGTAAGCTGTTTCATACAGCTGTAAATCTTTGCAACACGCCCACACTATTTCAACAAAAAGTGTACTAAAGTAATTGAATGTCCTGCTATATTATGGCAAGCAATGTTGGGTAAACAATCAGACCTTTAAAATATGGTTCTTCCTCACTGTTATCAATTTATAGTTGATTTAAAAATTCATATTTGAGAAGTACGATACTTTACTGCCAATATATGATCAGATTTTTATTTAAACACTGTATGCTACGGAAAAGCAAGACACAATTTTTAGACACATAGCAATATGAATTTATCACAGGTGTTTAAATATAGCAGAATTTGTACATACTAATAGTGGTGGATATCCAAGTTAGCATTATTGGGAACACTTACTAAACAAAACAAAAAAAAAGCAGCAGCAGCAAAGTGATTGTCTTTCCAAAAAAACTAGTAAGTACCTTTAAAAGCCAGTGTTCCAAATTGCTATATTTTATCTGGAACTTAGTGTAGAACGTGATGTCCCATGTACCAGGCATCATCAAAGGTGGAGAGATTAGAAGTTTTAGGTGAATTTTTCAGGAAAATAGTTGATTTGCTTACAATGCAGCTTCAGGTCACCTGAAGTTTATTTGTGAATTCAAGTTGAATTCACCAAATAGTTATTTGGGGTGGGTTTTTTTTGTTTTTGGTTTTTGTTGGGTGGGCGGGGAGGAAGAGGGATGAAATTGTTAGATCCACAAGAGGACTCAGCTACCTTTCTCGAGGAGCAGGTGGTGGTGGTACTGCCTTTATGCCCAGTGATTAGGGCAATCATCCAGGACATGCTTATTCTGAGCAAGTATGTGAACTTGGGTCTCTCATAACATAGGTGAGTGCTGTAACAACCAGGCTAAAGGGTTTTCTGTGATGGGTATCTCTTTTATTCCACTTTGTATACATAATGTGTTCACTCAACTAGAAACTTGGGGCATGTCTATACTGCAGCTGGGAGTGAGTTTCCTATCCTGAGCAGACTGGCTTGTGGTAGTGGGGCTCACACTAGCTAGTACGCTAAAAATACCTGTGTCGATGTTGCAGCACTGACAGACACTCAAGCTAGCTACTCAAACTTGGACCATGGAGTAGGATGGATCTGAGCTCAGCCGGCTAATCTGAGCTTCAGCCAGTGTTGCAACAGCCAGGAAGCTCTTTTTAGAGTACTACAACAAATCTGTCAACCCGGGCTGGGAGGCTCACTGCCAGCTGCTGTATAGACATACCCATAGTCCCCACTTCTCCCAGGTGAGTGACCTAACCACCAATCTGTAGTCATGCTCACTCTCACTGATTAAAAGAACGTTTAATATTTATTAACCTAAGGTGGAATGATTTCAAAAGGAGAACGCCATAGAGTCCAAGGCCAGAATGGACTATTGTGATCATCTTGTCTGACCTCCTGGATAACACAGGCCATAGAACTTCCCCAAAATATTTCCCAGAGTAGATCTGTTAGAAGAAATATACAGTCTTGATTTAAAAATCATCCATGATGGAGAATCTGCTATGACCCTTGGAAAATTGTTCCAGTGGGTAAATTACTCTCACTGTTATAAATTTATGCCTCATTTCCCATCTGAATTTGTCTAGCTTCAGCTGTCAGCCATTGGACTGTAACATGCCTTTCTCTGCTAGATTGAAGAGCCCATTATTAAATATAATTATAGACTGTAGTCAAGACACTCCTTCACCTTCTCTTTGTTAAGTGAAATAGATTGTCCATAAGGAACTGAGGTGCCTCCCACCCCTCCCCCGAATATGCATAGCTTGGTGGTTAGAAAACTCTCCTCTGATGTGAGAGACCTGCATTCAAGTCCTTGCTCCAGAACAAGGATTCAACCCTGGATCTTTGTGACAAAGAAGGTACAGCTACACAGCAGCTCAAGCCCAACCCTGCCTTCTGTCTGTCTGCACATCAGTTGTGTTAACCGAGGGTCCCAGGACCCTGCCAGATTGGATGATCTGAGCCTGGGTTAAGCTCGGATCTAGGGTCAGAGCCCTATGGCTTTCCCCAGCTTGGCTTGGGTCCAGAAGTCCTCCAGATGTATCCCAGAGTTCCTTGGGGCAACTTCCTTAGTCCTCATCCTCTCTATGCCAACAATCTGTGGTGCAGTCTAATGCAAACAGAAGTGACACCTCCCTTTGTAAAATGACAGCAGTTCAGATCAGTGTTAACTTATTGTCTGCAAGCACACTATCTCACAGCCTACAGGATTTTCAATGGATATGGATTAGAGGAAGCTTTTTTTTTTTTTGCGAAGAAAGCTGCTGCCGGGTCACAAAAGCATTGCCAGATTTGGGTACATGCTGCCCAAGCACCCCTGCACATACAGGCCTGGGCTGGGCAGGGGAGCCCAGGAGCAAGGGTCAAAGAGCGCAGTGGGGATTACACAGCCTGTAGGGAAGGTAAGTGGCAGAGCTCCCGGTTCAGCATGGCCGGGGGAGAGATGACGCCCCAGTATCCTGGCTGCTCCCCCTTCCTACAGGGCACCTGCTTGGTCCATGCTCTGCTCTCTGTTCCCTATTGCCCTCCCTGGGGCTGCATGCATGGAGGTGCCCAGGTAGCGTGCATTGTGAGGGCAGTGAGTGGGAGCCAGCCCCCAAACTTCCCCACAGACTCCTGGGGACCCCTTATCCCTTCCTCCTGGGGTGCGGCGGAGGCAGAGATAAGGGATCCCTGGGAGGTGCTGGAGCACACTGTACCCCCAAACCCTGGCGATGCACTTCACTGCTCCACAGTCGATAGCAGCCAGGGCGCATGCATGCGTGTGTGCGCGCGCGCGTGTGTGTGTGTAATCTCTGACAAAAACAGAGAAAATTAAACAAATAAAAAATCTAAACCAAAAAAACCCCACCTTTATAGAATATTCCATTTAAAAATTAAGAATTGTAAAGTTTCATTGTAATAGTTTGACAGCCCTGGAAACTGATGTGCTAATTATCCTCAGTACAGGTGCAAATGGGTATTTTCCTGGCAATGTGACTTAGCCTAGAGGTGGAGAGCCCAATTTGCAGATTAGATGGTAGTTCAGTACAAAGACTTCTCAAACTGCAGTCATTCTATTGAGACAGCCACCAAAGGAGCTATATTATGCAGTTTATCTACTCGTGTACTCTTTATAAGCACCTGACTCCCATCAATAGCACAGTCACAGTTAGGAAACAGGGTGAGCAGTAGAGTTTTCCCACAGTACAATACATTTCTAAGGCTAGATGTCAACACTGGCGCGGGGGGGGGGGGGGGGGGGGGGGGAGGACTCTAGGCACTCCGGGATAGGGTTACTTTGACTCAGGTCTGTGCACTACAGTGTGGATGCCAGAGTCCTAGGTTTGACACCAGTCAGAAAATCCTTAACGTAGGGTTAAAATGCAGTGTAAACACTCAAGACCAGGGTTCCCTGACATGAGTCCCATTAATCTTAGGCTTACATTGCTATATTGATACAACCAGAGGCTCCTTTTCATAGGGTCCCTATTCCTTGCAAACAACTCTCACTTCAGACCTGACAAACACACTGCACCAAACACGTCTTACAGGATATTTTCCATAGAGATACATGTAAGGTATTTACAGAAAACATATAACTTGTAAAGAGTCCATCACTGCAAAATGTATGTACAGATATGTATTTATAGTGAAAATATGCTTTATGGACTTTGAATAAAAAATAGTGACCAGGTTTAACGTGTCTTGGTGATGACCCATTCAATCAAATGGGAGCTGCAAACCTAGTCAGCTGGTGAGGTTATGCAAGGTTCTGTTGTCTACACTGACCACAATCCAGAACAGTCAATAGAAAATCATCAAAGACAAATTGCAAATGATCAAAACCACTTGAAGGTGAAAGGGAATACAAGAGTCTGGATATCACAGGAGAGTGAGTCAAAGGGTCTTGGGGATTGGGGTTAACATTTTGTTAATTTACAAGGCAAAATTAGGGCTGGCATAGCCCAAAGGAGAGTGCTTGAACGGCTGAAAGGCTAGTGAAGCTGACAAGCAAGACTCCCTTTTGTTGGAGACAGGGAGTAACGATGACTCAGTCTTGGGTGCCTTGAGAACTGTCATGGTCTCCCATATCCCAGATGAGTGCCCTAACTACTGGGCTATTGACTAATGAGGGGTGGCAATACCATATCTTCCTCCGTTTTGTAAATCTAGTCCTTCATTTGCTTTGTTTTTTCAATGAGAAGATTCACAATCAGAGTTGCAGGACTAAACTCTACCTATCCACAATGGAATAAAATAACATACTGCAACATAAATTTCATTGTAAGCCTACTGATAAGTGGTAATTGTTTAATAAAGTAGGAGTCTGTTACACTGAAATACTTATTTCTTTAAAGCATGGAAAAGTAAAAGTTTAATAATCTTATACTTTAGGATTTTGGGGGGGGAGACTGGGGGTGCTAAAGGACATTAATTACATCCTTTTAATCTGCCATCAAAATAAGGAATCTTTATAAACTGCTATAAACAGGATTGTTTCATGTCAAATTATACGCTTGAAAATCCAGCACTTTCCTTCAAATTAAACCTTTAAAAGTTTGTAATTGCAACATACTGTACAGCAAAGGACTATTAAATTCATCAAGACAATGCCTATTCCATTTACTTTGTGCCAGTACAAAATGATTAGCTAAGTAAGTACCACCCCTGCAGTACAGTAAAGGCGGCCAAATGGAATGTAATCAATGGCTTTATTAAATGATACTGCTTGTAATTAGTGCAACTTAGTGAAAATGCAAGAACAATATAAGGCCTTAGCTTTCTGACAAGACAAATGCACCTTTAATTTACTTTACTAAAGCAAGAGACAAACCAATAATTAAAAGCAGGTTCACAATCTAATTTAACTGTATAACGAAGGCAAGCATGTACTGCACAGGCACAGCATCGTTTGGTATTTATCCAGTGAAGAATCAAAATGTAGCAAACAACAAGTTCCTGTTTTCTCTTCTAATGGATCCAATACTTAGTTCTGAAGACAATTACATGAACAATAAACCACCATTAAGACACACAAAATTCAGAATTAAGGTGGTAACTTGTCATGATCCACTCCCTTCCGACTACATATTTTACTGGAGAACATGTACAAAAGAAGATTATACATTTTTCAGAGACCTTTACAATACCTATGGTGGGGCACAATGAAGTAGGATAGGCATACAGTTTTAGAATCTGAATGTACATTTTCCTGACTGCACAATGTCTTTCTTTACCCACTGTCTGTAAATAGATAGCTACCAACTTAACTCAAATGGTTTCTGTATGATCTTAATTAACCCACAGAATTAAAAAAACAAGTATGTTTTTCTAGTTCTCCACCTCTCTGAAGTAGATTTTCAACAGAAGAGTGTAACAGATTTTTGATAGGCTCAGTCTACAGGGGACTAAAGACCACTAAATTCTCGATTTTCTAGAGACAAAATAGCAGTGCAGTAATTTGCATTGTATATTATGGAAATTTAATCATGTTTTGACTTACATATCAATACAATCACTTTTAACAACATTTTCTAACCAATACCACACTATGGAAACTGCAATATCATCATATTTTCCTATATTTTGATTAGGTGGACTAAGCTAGTTCAAAATAAAACATAATTCCAGAATGAGTGTGCCCATACATGGAGTTAATCAGGTTTAATCTGCTTTAAATGCACACCCTAAATGTTGCGTTTTTAATACTGACCCTTATAACTTCAATAGATTACTTCCATGCTACTGTGAAAACCACCAAACAGAATGGAGTAGAATTTTCAGCATAACATTTCTCTTTTGATAGATATAATGGAACGGAAACTAATCTACAGTTTCTTATATTGGAGTTCCCGTTATACTGCTAATGATGCTCAATAATCAACAAGATAGCTGTTGAGAGCAATTATGCTCTAAATTTTGTTATATATTTCAAATTATTTCAAAATAATTTTAGACAAACTGAGAATAACTCTTTCAAACTTTGAGAATAAACATGATTGTGTAGCCCTTCAGAAAGAAAGTAAAGTCAGCAAGACATTTGATTGCTTCACTGCTTCTCTGAACAGTAAACAGGTTTGTGTAGTCAAGGACACTTGCCTGTAGGATCTCTGCTACCTTAATACTCGCATTTCCTAACTTTTGAGTGATTGACTTAGCAAACTTCATAAATGTTCTTTTTATCTATTATTTTCAGTGTAATTATTTATATTGATCAAAAGTAAGTTAAAAAAAATAGCTTTATCCTCTCCCCCCCACCTGCCCCATGTTGCCTGATTCCTAGATGGTAAGCTCTCCTGGAAAGGGACCGTGCCTACCCAACTGCCCTCCCTCTAGCTCTGAACAGCACTGCTATCATGCTTGTTGGGATCCAGGAGCCGTAACCAGGTCCCTGATGGCTGCTTCATGATTTGTCTGAGCCAAGTTTGGACACATCTGACAACCTTACCCATTAGGTTTATCAGTTATTTTTGCATTTGACACATAAACACCGATCCAGTTATCATTTCAGAGCCAATTAGATTTCAGAAGGAAAAGTCTAAACTGAAGCTCATTCTTTGATCAAGACGGTATCAAGCCTCAACCTTGCAAAATGAAAGAACATGGGCAGAATAATATGCCTGAAAAGTACTCCATGGAAGACAGTGGGCATGCCTTGAGAGCATAGTAGTCTGTCCACATACCATAAATTGGATAACAGTAGCCTTATAACATACTATAAGATATGCATTTTTACAGCATATTTTATTGTGAAAGACTTTGCAGCAGCATGACAACTTACATATTTAGGCATCAGCTAACTGTGGGCTGAAACACACTGGCATAAAACTTAGCTCCCATTCTGTTTCAGCAACATGACAAGGGACAAAGATGAAGGATAATGTACCCAACTGAAATTACAATGTTTTGGAAACAAAATATACTATTGTTACCCAAAATGAAATTTGCCTACAACACTGGGGTTAAATACCAAATCTCTTATTAAAAGTACTTCAGGATTTTTAAAGTCACCAAGGTTAGTCTCCTGGTATTCATCTGACATTACGGCGAGCACCAGAAAAAGCTCACAAGCACCATGCTAAACAAATATATAATAGAAACATGGAAGAACATTCCTTGCTCCTTTAGATCAATTTGTTCCTTTAGATCAATTTGCTCTAATATGTACAGCTATATTACTCACGTGTTAAAAGAGAAAGGAAGCTTTCAAAGGAGAAAAGAAAAAAAAAGTATAGGAAAAATAAATAAAATAGAATTTGCATCTGTACACATGATTGAAAGTTACTAATGTGTTCACAGAGCTGAAGACACAAATAAATTATACATACTTGAAGACAAATACCTTACTAGACACTACATTATAATCAAATATATATTAAAATGGTGTTCTAATACATAAAACAGTAAGTTTATTTGTAAACGCATCCTTGAATAAAATATCTCTGAGATTACCTTGACTCAAGTCACTTATTCAGTTGCCACTCAAAGTTTTATAATTTTGGCTACTTCCATTTTCTATTCAAATTACCTAAATGATTAGACCGAAATATGGACCACTAAATTAATTTTTAAATCAAGGCATTTTAAAATTTTACACATGCAGAAAAATATCTGAGAAGAGTAACTTTTTGCCGTGTAAGTGAAAAAAGACATTTGCTAATTTCTGCTGGGTTAAGCTTTTATTGTGCAAATAATTCCCAATCTCTCTCTTAATTTTGTTGCCCATGCAGCACATATTTATCTTAATGAATACAATACTTTTTTAATGATAGCTGTAAAACAAAATAGCACCATTTGCATTTCACAGTAATCAGTAATATCCAGCTTGAAACTCGCCTGTCATAGAAATGGTGTGAAAAGAAATTTGTTGCCATTTTCAAAATAATGTTTTCAAAATCTGCTACAATATGATAAACTACCGCATTATTTCATACAATAGTGATCTATGTTAAGAAAATCTCTGCCATCAGAAACTCATGTCCACAATCCACTTTCAAGATGTTCTTATTTTAAATATATTATTACTGTTATTTATACCAAAGTAATGCCTAGAGACTCTCAGGCCAGTCCTTGCCCACAGACAACCTGCCAACCTGAAACATATTCTCACCAGTAACTGCATGCCGCACCATAGTAACTCTAGCTCAGGAACCAATCCATTCAACAAATCTCGATGCCAACTCTGCCCACATATTTACACCAACGACACCATCACAGGACCTAACCAGATCAGCCACACCATCACCGGTTCATTCACCTGCACGTCCACCAATGTAATATACGCCATCATATGCCAGCAATGCCCCTCTACTATGTACATCGGCCAAACTGGACAGTCTCTACGGAAAAGGATAAACGACAAAATCAACAATAGGAATGGCAATATAAAAAACCTGTAGGAGACACTTCAACTCGCTGGCAACACTATAGTAGACCTTAAGGTGGCCATCGGCAGCAAAAAAACTTCAGGAACCAGACTTCAAGAGAAACTGCTGAGCTTCATTCATCCAAATTTGACACCATCAGCTCAGGATTAACAAAGACTGTGAATGGCTTGCCAACTACAAAACCAGTTTCTCCTCCTGGTTTCACACCTCTACTGCTAGAACAGGCCTCATCTCGCCTGATTGAACTAACCTCGTTATCTCTAGCTGCTTGTATATAATATACATGCCCCTGGAAATTCCACTACATGCATCTGACGAAGTGGGTATTCATCCATGAAAGCTCATGCTCCAAAACGTCTGTTAGTCTATAAGGTGCCACAGGATTCTTTGCTACTTTTACAGATCCAGACTAACACGGCTACCCCTCTGATCCTAGAGACTCTGATCATGGATCAGGACTCCACTGTGCTAGACACTGTAACACCACATAAGACAGTTACTGAATTGAAGAGAACCATCTGAACATTGTTTGTGGCACTGCCCGCTATGTGTGAAATTCAAGAACAGTTCCCTGCTCTGAGCTGCTCACATTTTCATGCAGGGTGTCAAATATGCTGCTCATGTGTCAAATCCACCCCACCGGACATATTTATGCACCCCATAAGACAGATAGAAGGAACAGAATCTAAGCTTTCATTTAAAAAATGAAATTTCTAACTTTCATGGCTGCAATGTTTACTTTCCAAACATGAACAGAGTGTAAACAGCTAAGGAGTTGTTTCAGGGAAAGAAAAGCAGAAGGAAAAACAAGATATGTGCAAGAAAAGAGAAGAGCGAGAGGAAGATAGGAAAGAAAGAGAAAGGAAGGACAGAATCAGCAGTTGCCTAACAGATTTCCTTATTGGATAGGAAAACAAATTATTTATGAAATAATTCACAAACCTCTAGTTACTATATGTAGGCTGTGTTCTCTCCTTGATCTCTGTGCAAATCTCCCACTGATATCAGAGAGAGATCCACTGTGGATTGAGGGGAGATTGAAGTCTTGATATTACATTTCAGACCACGAACACTAAATATGTAATCTGCTCTCTCCGAGATTGACCCCTGATCTCAGGATTGTACCATGCACAAGGTTTACATATGTATGCACATTTTTTTCCTAATTATGCATCAGGATATTACATACTGTAATAGAATCAACTTATGCATAGGCAATTAATAGTATCCTCTCCCACCTAAGTGAAATAAACATTTCCAGGACACTTTCTACACTCATTTTAAATAATAGCTGATTCTTACATGACATGTTAATTCCCCAGAAAAAATGAACTATTTTTCATGAATGAATTTCTGGGGTAATGCCAATGTGGTCTTCAACAGTGTTTCAGATTAACATCTTCAAACTTGGCCACCTAAAATTATGTACCAAGATCCATAGTTAGGCCCTTAATAAATGTAGCCTAATTTTCAAATATGGTGAGAATCAACAGCTTTTACTGAGTGAGAGAGAGCTGTGGGTGCTCAGCATTTCTGAGAATTAGGCCACTTGATTCTGATTCACTCTCTTTCTCCATACTCCTATCTCCTCCACAGTGTAGTGGCTGTAAAACATTTATATGCAATATAAACAGAAGCAACTGTGCTGTGTTTAATGTCATGAATTATATTAATGTACCCTAGGTTTTACGTAGCATCCAATCAGTTATTTATACACAATGGGCAAAATTTTGCTAATCTGGGTCACATAAATGTTATTTACATCTCCTTCCACAACCAACACTCTTTGCAACCATTCAGATGTTAGGTAGAGATTCCATCTCTCTTTCTGCCCCTACATCCTCTCTAATTTCAACCTTCTAACTTCTCCTCCTCAATGTGCACTCTTTAATTAGGGAAGATGGTGAATGAGTACTGGTGTAGTGTTGTCATTGACTTTGGGCACATTTTGGTGTTGATCTCAAAAAGCATAGCTTAAAGCAACTTCTGGCTAGAATGTTATGTCACATGCAATGTTCACACTAGCTATCCAGGCAACCCTTCTAGATAGATCATGCTACCTAGGGCACACAGAGCACCAGCCACCACAGTAGGTAGCATTGGTTTGTAAAACTCTTCATCGTGCATTGCACTTTTGCACTCTCCATACCCTGCAATACTCCTATGCAACAAACAGCAGGAATTCACAAAGAATGCTTCACTACTATATAACAGAAGAATATAATCACGAGTTACCAACTTTTGTCCGTTCATATCTACGGGGATAAGGAAGCTATTTGTAAATCAGCAAAATAATATACACAAATATGCTGCTGGCAGGCAGACTGTGACATTTTCTGAATAGTCCCGTGATGGATACTTGAACCAAGTTTTCTGTATATAGAAGGAGAATTATCACGAATAAGCACCAACCAGAACATTTTATCAGGTATTTTACATCTGTGTTACGCACTCCCAAAAGTAGCTACCCTTTAAGCATGCCTTACTTACTGTCTTTAAGATTATTTTTAGTTCATATGCAACTAATCTTCTCAATCCTGTCAAATGCTCAAAATGCACTTTCTAGAGAAGCCTCTAGCAACTGGCTGTCCTAATCAAAAGCAGTTGTCTCCAAGTCCTTGGCTGCATTGCTAGGATACTGTGGAAATCACTGGTGGAAATATCATCAAAATAAACTGACAATTCTAAAGGAGCAGCATTTTAATCCCAGGATGTTAATTAGTAGCCACTTAGGCCAGTGCCTGATATCAGTGCTAGAAATAATGTCATTTGTCCGTCAGCCATCAACACATTACTATTCGTAGCTGGCATCTTGTATGAAAACAAAAGCTAGCATTTGTTGATCTTGAGGAGAGAAATGATGCTACATTTCTTTTGCAGAGTATTTAAAGGCATTTTGTAAATATTCAGGGAATTGGAGGTGTGTAATATTCTTGGCTCTAACACTTACTTGCCACTTGTGCTTGGACAAGTCTCCTGACAAAGGGAGGAAAAAAAGGGCTGTACCTTATTTTATTTCTTTTTGATGTATAAGGAAGTCTTAAAGTCACGTTTTCCCCTCTTCTTTCTACAAATTAGAATTAATTCCAGGTCTAGCCTATACAATTTTTTTTCTTAAAAGGTAATATACATAATAATGGTACAGAAAGTAGAATAATACAATCAAGTGCAATATCAAGGAAGCTTAAAGGAGAAAGGGCTTCTATCCGAACTATTAAAAATATTTGTTTTCTTTTGTAAATATCTTTAACTCAATGCCTAACAAATGCATGAGAGAAAACATCTATTTGTGCAACATTCAGACTCAACTATTAGAGTCCAAGAAACATTTCATTCCATTTCACTAGCAAAAACAGAAAAGATAAAACCTGATATTCTTTACTCTTAGTATTGCCAAGATTAAAGTGAGAGGGGAAAGACTTTCAGGCCTGATGCCTAAACATTATCAAGTGGAGGGGAGAAGAACTGTGCCAGTTTTATGTCCTTTAAAGGTCACCTTTAGCCTCTCTCCTTCAGTTACCCCTTCTGAAATAATAATTAACTAATTAATGGAGCAGTAGTGCAGCTCAATTTATTAGTACCAATAAAATGCTTTGATGTACTCCAATGGAAGGTGCTGAAGAAGTGAAAATTGTCCGAAATCAACTTTTTTAGTATGGCCTGTTTATCTTTATAGAGATCTCATTTATATGTTAGCATTAAATGAGCTAAAACAGCCTAAATGTTCTACAAAAATAATCTAATATTTTGGAAATTACATTAGTATTTCACTTGATTATTCATAGCATGAGGAAGACATACCAGATGCAACATTTGGCACACTGCCTGCTTATAGCTGATCCATTCATAGATGTGTTTAAAGGTACATCACTACAAGAGGAGCTCCAGAAGGAATTTGTACCTCACACATGTAAATCCCTCAGTGAGTTGTCTGATACAAAAGCGTCAGTGCACAAGTTACACTATCTTCTAAGGTGGTGAAACATTTCTGCTGCTTGACCATTCCTCACCAATGGGTACATATTAAGGAAGCAATCTTTATAACTGTCCTTTTAGTGAGGCATAAAATGGAGAAAATGCTCCCTACGTTTCCTTCTTCCATTGTTGTATTAATGCAAGAGATAATTGTAATTGGTCTCAATTTTGAGAATTTATTTAATCTGCAACACCAGTGTTACTGATCACCGTTTCCAAATTATATATGCAATACTGTTGTAGCTGTGTTGGTCCCAGATTTTTAGAGATACAAGGTAAGTGAGGTGATGTCTTTTATTGGACCAACTTCTCTTGGCGAGAGAGGGAAGCTTTTGAGCATACACAGAGCTCTTCTTCAGAACCTATGTAAGTGCAAAAGCTTTTCTCTCTTGACCAGAGAAGTTGGTCCAATAAAAGACATCACCTAACCCACCTTCTCTTTCTGATTTTTAGATCAGGGATGAACCATTCTTTGTATTACTCTGTATGCTTCAAGTTGAATACCCAAACGCTCTGCATGTATGTTCTGAAACATTATTTACTTTAAAATACATTTCAGAGATGATTATGGCTTCCCTTTTCCAGGAATTTCACAAAAAAATCATTAGGTTGCTTGAAGCCACTTTCCTTGTTAATTAACTATTCTCAGTCCTTTTGCTCATCTGAATACTAGCATAATCGAACGTTGTATAATGAGTCAGTATAAATCACAGAATCATTGGATTGGCAGGCATTGCATTAATAAGCAATAGTGTGATATACAGCTAGAAACATGAATATCTCATTATGTTCTTTTTTCAGTAGCAATATCCAATGCCATTTGACCTAAACTGTATGTCTAAGATAAAGCACTTTAAACCAGAGCAAATCAATCACATATTACTAAAATGTACTACTTTTCAGATATTTATGTGATACCCCATTTCAAAGTTACTGGTTTTGCTTTATCTAACTTTATAATAGTATATCATGGCTATAATATTCACTCCCACAATTATTCTCTTTACCTATTTTATTTTTCTACCATAATCTCAGACAAAATTAAGTTTGCAAATAGATAGCTACCATTTAAAAATAATGTTCTAGATATTTAAAAAAAATAAAATGAAAGTTAGCCAATTAAAAAAAAACTGTACTATTACGTTTTAAAAGATGTTTAGACTACATCCGAAAGTCTGGAAGAAGTTAATGCCCATCAGTGAGCTTCGTTCTGTCATCTTACCCATACTTATTCTTCATTTATTACTGGGGAAATCTTACTTGCTGAGCCACAGAAGAAATTTAAAGGAAGTCTTCCCTATTGTGCTGCTTTGGGTTGGATTTAGAGGAAAGGGGGGAAAATGCCATTGCCTACTTTAGAAAATAAAAAAAACTACCACTGCTCTATTTAAAACAAACAACAACAACAAGGGGACAGGGTAAAATGGAATGAAACAAAATGCAGCAACAAATTGGATACTACTAGGTAAACGGTAAGGGAATTTGACTAGATTAAAGGAATAAATGCTAAGGGTGTGAACAAACCAAAAGGAGGGGTCCAGGCTTTTAAAAGTTTACAAGTTTAACTATAGATTCTCTACTGCAGCTCCTTAATTACTCATTTTTCTGATAAGGAACTGTGTATTCCTATTGTATAAATAAGGCCCTGTGTATACTACAAAATGTGCCAGGTTAACTATTTTCAAGAACATAATGTTGAAAATGTGTAACAGATGTGCTGGCTAGAGTGGTTGGGGTGTGACTGTTTGAAACGGCTGTCAGCATTGTAACATTTGAAGAAAGGTTTTCAACACCTTATTTAAAAATGTATAATCCAGCCATAGGAGCCATCACAATTGTACTATCTAAACTAAAGCCATCTGCATGACTGGTTCTTGAAAATACACCTCTATCCCAATATAACACAAATTTGGAGATTAACGTGGTAAAGCAGCGCTCTGGGGGGGCTGCGCACTCCGCTGGATCAAAGCAAGTTTGCTATAATGTGGTTTTACCCGTAACACAGTAAGATGTTTTTGGCTCCCGAGGACAGCGTTATATCGGGATAGAGGTGTAGTATCTTAACATCACCAACTGTATTTTTATACAGATAAGATCCAGAATTTGCTATGGATTATGGGTATAACAACAATGTTCTTCTCCACCTAAGATTTCATTGAGAAAGACAACATATGACTATAAAGAAAGACTTAAGAACATGAACCAGGAGTAACCAATTAA
This sequence comes from Chelonoidis abingdonii, assembly GCF_003597395.2. Classification (NCBI taxonomy): domain Eukaryota; kingdom Metazoa; phylum Chordata; order Testudines; family Testudinidae; genus Chelonoidis; species Chelonoidis abingdonii. The sequence continues at coordinate 69,160,883 of NC_133776.1, forward strand.
GTCTTGAATATCGATCGATGCAAAATTGAGCTGCTCATTTCAAAGGAATGCAATGTCAAAAAAACACTCAACCTTAATAATGACAACTTAAATGTCAAATCATCTTCCATGGTTTGTCTAGCACCAAAAGTATCACCTGCCCCTAAGCAGAAGCCAAACACTCCAGAATTTCCTCCTGACAACTTCCACAGCACACTAGTAGGCTGTCCATTCAAATAGTGACAATTGAAAATTAAAGGGCAAAGTCAATTACATTTAATTTAGATGAATACACTCACTGAAAAAGTATTCTGCTTTGACAATGTTATGAATTTTCAAATTCAGTTTAGTAAAAACTTCAATTTCTGAGTTTACCTGAGCTGAGAAAATTTCTAGTCTACTGCAAAATCTAGGAGGGCTTGCTACATGGTTTAGCCAAGTTTCCAGTTTATCAGAGCATACTGGGTCTTCAATATTCTTTTGGTATGTCAGAGTCTCCATAAAACAGAAATTTGTAATGCATCATGTGAAAGGGAGAGATACTGTAACAAATACTAAGAAAACAATTTTTTTTCAGACCTGAACATTCAAAACCATTGGCAGGGAGGAAAAGAGAGAACAGCCACGTATAGATAAAGAGTACTTTTCCCCCTAGAATGAGAAGATAAGTAGCAAGCATTATCTGACAAGTGAAGTGAATTTGTCTAAAATCCTCAAGCAAACTAGTAGGAAAGGGCGTCACACTTAAAAATTCAATTCACTGCTTTGGCAAGGAACTGACAATCTTAAATTTACCTAAGGCAACTTAAAGGAAATTCATTTTTTGGTTAGAAAAAAGTAGTGTTTCTTACCCACAAACCATAAAAAAAAAATATCTGCCATTCCAGCTGAGATTCGTTAAAAAGGAATAAATATCTTCCTTGCTACATTTCATGTATTATTAATGCACAAATCATCTTCTGTTTAGCCTCAGCCAAAAGAAAAGAAAAAAAAGTTACATTAAAAAGGGACATCTATTAAAAGCAAAGAACTATGTTAATGCAACATATGGCTAAAATTTTAAAGTAATAAAACTAGAACTTTCAAATGATTAAAAAAATAACTGCAATTAATTGTGATAAAAATAAATGTGATTAATTGTGCAATTAATCAGACTGTTAAACAATAATAGAATACCATTTATTTAAATATTTTGGATGTTTTCTACATTTTCAAATATAGTGTATAGTTGCTCACTTTACATTTATTTATATTACAAATATTTGCATTGTAAAAACCAAAAAAATCGTATATTTCAATTCACCTAACAGAGGTACTATAGGGCAATCTATCATGAAACTTGAAATAACAAACATAGAATTACGTACAAAAATAACTGCATTAAAAAATAAAACAATGGAAAACTTTAGACCCTACAAGCCCACTCAGTCCTTCTTCTTGGTCAGCCAATCGCTCAAACAACTTTGTTTACATTTGCATGAGATAATGGTGCCTGCTTCTTGTTTACAATATCACCTAAAAATGAGAACAGGTGTTCACGTGGCACTGTTGTAGCCAACATCACAAGATACTTACATGCCAGATGTGCTAAAGATTCATGTCCCTTCGTGGTTCAACAACCATTCCAGAGAACATGCGTCCATGCTGATGATGGGTTTTGCTCTATAAAAATTCAAAGCAGTGCGGACTGCTACATGTTTATTTTCATCATCTGAGTTCCCAGCAGAAAGTTGATTTTTTTTTCCTGTTTGTAGTTTTTTCTTGTAGTTTCCGCATCAAGTGTTGCTATTTGAAAACTTCTGAAAGCATGCTCCACACCTCGTCCCTCTCAGATTTTGGAAGGCACCTCAGATTCTTAAACCTGGAGTTGAGTGCTGTAAATATCCTTAGAAATCTTACATTGGTCCTTCCTTTGCATTTTGTCAAATTTGCAGGGAAAACGCTCTTAAAATGAACAACATGTGCTGGGTCACCATCCGAGATGGTTATAACATGAAATATATGGTAGAATAGGCGTAAAACAGAGCAGGAGACAAACAATTCTCTACCATGGACTTCAGTCGCAAAATTAATTAACACTTTTTTTTTTTTAAATGAGCTTCATAAGCATGGAAGCATGTCCTCTGGAATAGTGGCCGAAGCATAAAGGGGCATGTAAATGTTTAGCATATCTGGCATATAAATATCTTGCAATGCCAGCTACAAGAGAGTCATGTGAAAGCCTGTTCTCACTTTAAGGTGATATATTGTAACGAAGAAGCGAGCAGTATTATCTCCTGTAAAGGTAAACAAACTTGTTTGTCTTAGCGACTTGCTGAATGAAAAGTAGGACCGAGTGGACTTGTAGGCTCTAAAGCAGGGGTAGGCAACCTACGGTACGTGCGTCGAAGGCGGCACGCGAGCTGATTTTCAGTGGCACTCAAACTTCCCGGGTCCTGGCCACCGGTCAGGGGGTTCTGCATTTTAATTTAATTTTAAATTAAGCTTCTTAAACATTTTAAAAGCCTTATTTACTTTACATACAACAATAGTTTAGTTATATATTATAGACTTAAAGAAAGAGACCTTCTAAAAATGTTAAAATGTATTACCAGCATGCAAAACCTTAAATTAGAGTGAATAAATGAAGACTCGGCACATCACTTCCGAAAGGTTGCCGACCTCTGCTCTAAACTTTTACATTATTTTGTTGTGGTAGTGCAGTTATGTAATAAAAAATAAAAATCTAAATTTGTAAATTGCACTTTCATGATTAAAAAATGCAATACTATTTTGTTTATCATATTTACAGTGCAAATATTTGTAATACAAATAAAGTGAGCACTGTAGACTTTGTATTCAGTGTTGTAATTGAAATAAATATATTTGAAAATGTAGAAAGCCATCCAAAATATTTAATTTAAATGGGTATTCTATTGTTTAACATTGTGATTAAAACTGATTGTGATTAAGTTTTTTAATCATGATTAATTTGAGTTAATCACGTGAATTACCTGCAATTAATCGACAGCCCTAAATAAAACCAAAGAAATCCAGAGTTAAGGATTCCATGGTTCATCTATATTACATGATTATGTTGTGATATACCCAGTTATAAGGCCAAATATATATTTGTGATATACTGTGCATTGTACACTCCTGTGATAGTATTTTATTGAAACAGCATATACATAAACTAACTGAGATTATGATAAGATGTTCTGTTTGTTATGAAATAATGCTGAATATTTACAATAAAACCATGTTTTCCTTTTAAAATGAACATTTATAAACTAAAAACAAATAAGAGGATTTTTTAAATAAATAAAAATGAGGTGTCCAGTGGCACCTTAAAGACTAACAGATTTATTCGAGCATAAGTGCTCGTGAGTAAAAAAGCCACTTCTTCAGATGGAGTGAAAATTAAAGATACAGGCATAAATATACTGGCACACAGAGAGAAGAGTGTTACCTTACAAGTGGAGAACCTATGACTTGACCCTGTCAGCAATCATGGTGGATGTGGTCCACTTCCAATAACTGATGAGGAGGTGTCAATACCAAGAGAGGGAAAATTGCTTTTGTAGTGAGCCAGCCACTCCCAATCCCTATTCAAGTCCAAATTAACGGTGTTAACCTTGCAAATGAATTGTAGTTCTGCAGTTTCTCTTTGAAATCTGTTTTTGAAGTTTTTGTTGTTGTTGTTGAAGGATGGCTACTTTTAAATCTGATATAGAATGTCCATGGAAATGGAAGTGTTCTTCTACTGGCTTTTTTATGTCACCATTCCTGATGTCTGATTTGTGTACATTTATTCTTTTACATATAGACTATCCGTTTTGGTCAATGTACATGGCAGAGGGGCACTGCTGGCATATGACGCCATATTGCTGGCACATAATGGGGGGGAGGGATAGTTCAGTGGTATTAGCATTGGCCTGGTAAACCCAGCGTTGTGAGTTGAATCCTTGTGGAGGTCACCTAGGGAACTGGGGTAAAAATCTGTCGGGGGAACTGGTCCTGCTTTGAGCAGGGGATTGGACTAGATGATCTCCTGAGGTCCCTTCCAACCCTGATATTCTATGATTCTATATCACATTAGTAGATGTGAAGGTGAATAAGCCCCTGATGGTGTGGGTTCATGGTTGGGCCTTCCAATGGTGTCTCTAAAGTAGATATGGGGACAGAGTAAGCAACAGGGTTTGTTACAGGGATTGGTTCCTAGAGTTTCTGTGGTGTGGTGTGTAGTTGCTAGTGAGTATTTGCTTCAGGTCTGGGGGCTGTCTGTAAGCAGGATTTGCCTGCCTCCCAAGGTCTGAGTGAGAGAAGGATCATTTTTCAGGATATGTTGTAGATCGTTGATGATGCGCTTGAGAGGTTTTAGCTGGAGGCTGTACATGATTTGTTAGTCTTTAAGGTGCCACCGGACTCCTTGTTGTTTTTGTGGATGCAGACTAATACGGCAACCCCCCTGATACTTTAAATAAATAGTTTGTTTATGCTCCTACAGAGCTGAAATGAAAGGCGAACAACTGCACAGTTTGTGATAAGTGACTCCCTAACCGTGACAGTGGAGCCCTCGTCAGTCAGGGTATACCTGGCAGCCATATCGGCCTTCCATTCCCCAGTGCAAGGACACACTGTGTTCTCTCATGCTATGACTGGCCGACTCCTTAAGGGTTTGGACTGCCTTTACCCATATTTTAAGCCCCTAGTCCCACAATCGGACCTGAATCTGGTGCTGGCTCATCTTATGGGGCCCCCGTTTGAACCACTGGCCATGTGCTCCTGGTCTCACCTCTTGCGGAAGGTGGCCTTCCTGGTTGCTATCACATCGGCCAGGTGGGTCTCAGAGCTCAGGACCCTGACCTCCGAGTTGCAGTATATGGTCTTTCATAAGGACAAGGTCCAGCTCTACCCACACCCTGCGTTCCTCTCGAAGGTTGTCTCCACCTATCACATGGGTCAGGACATTTTTCTACCAGTCCTCTGCCCCAAGCACCATCTCCACATGCTCAGTGTGAGGCGGGCTCTGGCTTTCTATCTCAAGTGGACCAAGCCATTCAGAAAGTCCTCCCAACTGTTCGTTGCCTATGCTGAGCGCGCGAGAGGCCACCGCCAGGCCCGAGAGGGTCCCGTACCAGTGCTGCCTGGACCATGCTGGGGTAATGAGGATGACCCCGGCTTTGTTCGTCTTATTTTCTCCAGGACCCTGCTGATCAGAGGGAACAGGGGGAAGGCATAGAGAAGCTGGCCTGACCAGGACAGGATAAAGGCATTGGAGATAGCGCCCTTCCCTAGGACTCCCTGGAGCAGAACCGGGGCATATACGCCAGTCACATCCCCGTGAGTTCCTTGACGTTTATGCGAAGGGTCAGGTCTTGCATCAGACACCAGCTCCAATGACGGGGCCTTGTCCCTGAATGGGCTCTCTGGAACATGTTGCTTGGTGCGGACTACCACCGCAGGGAGGTGATCATTGAGTTCGGCACAGTGACAACCTTGTCCATTCTCTCTGTGGCCTGGAAGAACTGTGAAGCCAGCCAGAGCTGGAGGGGCCTCATATGAGTCTGGCATGGGGAACCACATATATGCATGCCAACATGTGATCTAGCAGTTGAAGGCAAGCTCTGGCTGTCGTTACCAGGAACCTTGTGATTGAGTTGATGAGCCCTTTCAGAGTCTCATACCCGTCTGGGGGGACAGAGGCCCTGGGCGACGTTGCATCCAGGAGCATCCCGATAAACTCTATGCGTTGGATTGGGACTAATGTGTACTTGTGTTGTTTACCAACAGGCCCAGGGTGGTGCATGTGGACAACAGATGTGCCACTTGATCCCTTACCTGCGATGGGGATGTGCCCATGGCCAGCCAGTCATCCAGATAGGGGAATATCTGCACCCCCAGGCGCCTCAAGTAGGCTGCTACCACCGACCTGCACTTTGTAAAGATCCTGGGGACAGTGGACGGACCAAACGGGAGGACCATGAATTGGTAGTGATTCTGTCCCACCATGAAACGGAGGAAGCGCCTGTGCCCTTCGAATATGTGGATGTGAAAGTACACATCCTGTAGACTGAAGGCAGTGTACCAGCATCGGGATTCAGGGAGGGGATGATGGAGGCCAGGGAAACCATGCGGAACTTGAGTTTCACCATGTACTAGTTCAGGCCTCTCAGGTCCATGATGGGCCTGAGCCTTTGGACTTCGAGATAAGGAAATACCAGTGTAATATCCCTTGCTCAGGAAGCCCTTGGGCACCACCTCTATTGTTCCTAGTTCCAGGAACCACCTGATCTCCTGCTCGAGCAGAGCCTCGGGTCATGGGTCCCCTAAGAGTGATTGGGGAGGCAGGTGGTTGGGTGGGGAGGAGGTAAACTGAATGGTGTAACCTCAAGAGATGGTGTTGAGGACCCATCGGTCCGAGGTGAGCCACGACCATTCTGGGAGGAAAGCACACAACCGATTGGAAAAAGGGCCATTTATTGGGAGTGGATCCCTGCTGAGAACTGTCGGGGTACCCCAGAGTGTCCAGTCAAAACTGCCTTTTACCTACTTGCTTGCTTTTAGAGGACCCAGGCTAGGGGGCAGGCCGAGATAGCCTTTACGGGTGTTTTCTATGTGTTTTTTCTTATTGGTGGCCTCATACTTCGAGAGGGCAGCCTGGGCAGGAGCCTGATGTTACTTGAACTTGGGTTTTGCCAGAGCAGGGACATAGAGGCCCAAGGTCTGGAGGATCGTGCGGGAGTCTTTCATGCCGTGCAGCCTTCTTTATGTTTCTTCAGCAAACAGAGTCTTCCCATCAAAAGGGAGATCCTGCATTGATGACTGAGCTTTGCTGGATAGCCCAGAGAACAGGAACCATGACGCCAAGGCCATGGACCATTCAGCCGTGTCCGCTGCATCCAAAGCAGCCTTTAGGGATGTCCTCGCAGCCGCTGCCCCTTCCTCCACCAGAGGCTTAAGCTCCTTTCTATCATGCTCCAGGAGGGAGTCCTCAAACTTGGGGAAGGATCCCCAGAGATTAAACTTGTAACGACCCAGGAGAGCCTGATGGTTTGCTACTCTAAGCTAGAAGCTTGACAATGAATAAACTTTTCTCCTGAAAGTATCCAGCCTCCAAGAGTTTTTGTTCTTAGGGGTCAAGGCTGGCTGCCCATTGTTCCCTGTGGTAGATCGACCCGACCACCAAGGAGTTGAGTGCTGGGTGGGTACACAAATACTCGTGTCTCTTACTGGGTACAAAGTACTTGCGTTCCACCTTCTTAGAGATACGAGCCAACGAGTCTAGTGTTTGCCCGGTGCCGAAGGAACAGTACATTGAACAGGGAGTCTGAGGGCTCCTCCATCTCCTCTGTCTGGAGATGGAGGCTCGCTGCCACCCTTTTTAAGAGGTCTTGGTGGGCCTGGTGGGCCTCCTCTGGGATGGGGGGTAGGGAAATCAGCTCCTCTGGATGGGGTGAGAAGGTCGGCGCAGTGTTTTGGGCGTCAGCTGGCACTGGAGGATCCACCACCTGGTCAGACTCCGGGCGCGTTGCCAAGGACACAGGTCCCACAGACTCCTTTCTTGGCGGTCTAGGGATGGAGGCTGACAATCCTTCCGATGCGCCGGCCACCAAGCGAGTCCCCACCAGGGGCTGTACCAGCGGCCACGGTACCCACTGGTACTACTAAGCCGTCCATGATGCTCAGTGCCACTGCATTTGCTGAGGCACCGGCGGGGCCAGCTGTTCAGGCTGGCTAGCCTGGCCTGTAGACGGGCGACTGTGAGCGGAGGCCAGGCTGGTGTACAATCCGCTGCTGCCTCTGGACTGGAAGTAGCAGTGGTGCCAGGATCTATATTGGTCATGGGTCCGCAGTCTCGAGGTGGAAGAACGGCACCTCGAGATTGCGGACCTGTGACAGTGAGACACTGTCTATCAATGCCCGGGGCTACAGTGCCTTGGTGGAGACTTGGAATGGGAGTCCAAGCGGGAACAGCATTTACGGTCGTGCCACGACTCACTGTGGTACCTCCTTCTAGACGAGGACCGTTGGCAAAGTCCACCACGGACCAGTCAGCATTTGCTACGAAAAGCAGAGACAGGAGTCCCGGTCGGAAGGTACCCATCCAGACAGTCTGGCAGGTGTCAAGGGCAATCCACAAGGACTGAGCCCTGGACGGTCACTGGGCAGTGAGTGGTGTCGGGAACGTTCCCAAGCCGGTACTGGGCTGCCAGTGACTGCGGCAATCCCAGCAGCAGCTTGCCCCTGGAGTGTGGGGCCGACATCAGCGGAGCTCTGGGCACCAGCATGGACATGACGTCCCTGGCCGCCTGGACGGCTTCAGGCATAAATGGCATCCGGACATCTGGAGAGGCTTGTTCTGAAGGGATCAGGCTACTCTGCTCAACGTGAGTCAGAGGCCTAGGGCCCGGTGGGGATTGAGGACTACCTAACATGGGTCTAGCCTCTGTCCCAGACTTCCCTAGGTGCCATTGTGAAGAGGGAGTCTTTTGGGTCCTCTTGCCATGCCCCGTGGAAGGGGAGCGGTGTCGACTGGTCGATAGTATCAGAGGGTCTCTGCTTACCGACGCTGCGGTACCGAGTACCGGTTCAGAACGGCGTGCCGAGGTCGGGGTCAGCGACAACCCCATCAGAATGGCCCCGAGCCTTATGTCTCTTTTTTTTTTTTGGTCCAGGGCTTAAAAGACTTGCAGATCTTGTGCCTTTCACTCATATGAGTTTCTCTCAAGCAGTGCAGACGGTCTGCATGCGGGTCATTCCTTGGCATAACACACCTATGATAGCCGCATGACTTAAATCCCGGGGCACGCCCCGTCCCACGCTCACTAATTAACCAAACTGAAAAAGCTAACTGACTACAGGTACTAATGAATGAACAAACAGTTCTGGGGACAAGCTGCAGCAAAGCTGGAGATGAGCAGTCCCAACGTACCTTCACTGGCGGCAAAAAGGAACTGAGGATGGGGTGAGCATACAGCTCCCCTTATACTGCGTCAGCCAGGCGCCACTCCAAGGGTCGCTGGGGGCGCTCACCCCTACGGCTACTGCTAGGAGAAAAACTTCCGGCACTGGTTCACATGGCGAGCATGCAAACCTATTGTGGAATACACATGAGCAATGTTGCTGAACATACTTCAGAAACCAGGGCAGTTATTGAAGGGCAACAGCCATGTCCAAATAAAGATTTCCACGGTAAACCAGAAAAAAAACTAGCTAGAAACAACACACATGCTGTAATAGTATCCAGAAATGCCCCCATACAAACACACAAGCATAATCCACTCCAAAACAATGCCACCACCAAACATATAAAGTTCTTTCATGTGTATATTCAATTTGGCATTTTAATTTGATCGCAAAATACATTAAAAAAATTTCTAAATAATCAAACAACTGATTCTCACTGAGTTTCAGTACTTACCTAATAATATTTGCAACGCCCCTCCCTTACCCCCTAAACAAATATACAATTTCTACAGGAGACAAAGTCACTTAGCATAGAAGATTGGGCCTGAAGATAATAATGCTATATTTTTCTTCAAGTCTTTCCATTCCACCGTCAGGTCAAAAGCTATATGCCATCTACTTAGGCATTAATACTGAGGCCCATCACAATCATCCAGATGTCATACATCAATAAAAGCAATCAGTGCAAATCAAAATAATATATCTTCTTGTTCATTAACAAAAATGTCTATTCCCTGTCATCAATAATGTTGATCCAATGCCTGATCAAATTTAAGATGGCCAAATTCAGGCAGAGCTGGACATCTAGCAGAAACAGATATCAAAAAAACATTGGTGCTCCACTAAGAATGCCCAGTTGCTGACAATGGCAAGGTAAAAATTTGGAATCAGCAGCAGATTTTAAATCTTGTAATGTGACACGGGAGGAGAAAGGCAATCTGTCACATAACTGTAACATAGGAACATGTAGGCCTTTGCTGATTTTTAATTGAATTGTTTATGAAAGCAGCTGAATAGGGCAGTGCAGGTCTGGACTCCGATGTGGTATGCTAATAGCTTCCAGGTAGTTTGGTGGGCAGCTGGAGTTTCATTGACGTAACTCTCTAGGTTGTTATTTGCCTGAGACAGAGTTGTGTAGCTGTAATACCAATTCACTGACAGAATTAAAGCAAGAAGCTGTGTGTGTTTCCATGGGAAGTGGCTGAATTCCAATCACTACAAAACTAGTGTAGCAAAACACTACAGAGATTGGGGAGGGAGGGAGGGAGAGGAGGAATTGCACTAGATAATTTATTAGTTCTTTTCTAATTTTAATCCCCCTCCGCCCCCCTCCCCCAAATTGCTTGGATTTCTGGGGGAAAAAAAACCCAGTACAAAATCAGAACAGGCAACACTTTACTTCAGTCAGTCAATGCAAACTAAGAAAAACCCCAGAAATGTTTAATATTTAATAGAAGGAACATGCAAGAAGAACACATTCCATAGATGTGAGGGGAATGAACATTTGCCTCTCTGAGATGGATTCTTACTTGTCAAATTGAAATATAAGCGCAAATTCTGTAATTTTTTAAAATAGTGAAACCACACAGTAAATTTCAGTCATTTATACAAAAATAAACATTTAAAAGCCCTAAGACAAATGTTCCTTTTCCATTTAAAATGATCTGACTCATTTAAGACTATTACTTAATTATGTAGCACCAGAAACAAAACAAAACAATAAAGGAACAAACCTAACCAAGTACTACCATCATTCAATTCAGAGAGATCTTTTGCAATTTTTTTTAAGCATTCGCTAGGTTCCTTACTCTCTCAACCTAAATTATGCAAAACTCTCCCAGAAATCAATAAACGCTTTTGGATGAATAAGGGCAGCAGTATGCAGATATAAATCAAAATGCAACTGTCCCAAATATTTTGAAATAACCCATCTTTATAGACTGCCTAGAATTTTAAAATCATGTCTGAACTTCTTACAGTAAGGACTGAAATATTAAAATATTTTAATCAGATTTACAGACTCTAGATTATGATACCACATAGTGAAGACAGCAGGAAAAAATTTCAAAATGCTAGGTTCTAGGAAACTTGTTTTACTTTGCAAGCTTTTCACTAAAATTAAGATCCAGAGTGCATAATACTCTCTGTCATAATCTTCATATGGCTCAAAGAACATGATATAATAGAAATAATTTTATTCAGCTGATGTTTTTAATCTGAAACACACTTCCCCCCAGTAACTCTCATCAATTCTATCCAGATCCAAGTTGGATTAAGGTAATTCAACTCAAATGAACAATACAGTCTGTAGACAGCTTTCTGTAACACTGGCAAGCTGAAAATTACTACCAGCTTTAAAAGGAAAGGTATATCAAAATGATTGACCAAACCAACCACTTCTACTATTAGCTGGGCAACAAGACGTTTCTTCATGCAAACACCAAAAATCATTTTGTTTTGGTCTTCCCAAGAACTTTGGCCATAGCTATTGTATAATATTTACTTTATCAGTAGTGATAGTATATAAAGTGCATTGTGATAATAGCACAACAAATAGCACAATAAGAACCCTGTTTACACCATTACATTATTCCTTTTGCCACTAAGCTTTTGTACTTGAACAACAAAAGGATGAACATCGGACCCAAAAAATATAATCCATAGGTTACAGCGGCTCAAAACTTTAATTTAGCAATTATGTTCATAGTCCTGCAACTGAAAAGCTTAAAGAGACACTGCTAAGTAGCTTAGATGCAAACTGTTATCTTACAGGGAATGTTTTCTGGTTTCTTAATACGATTTATTTTGGAAGACACATTACCAAGAAATTATAATGAAAAACAACCAGTGTTTATAGAGAATCTATACTACTATATGCTCTTCTGCTTGCACAGACAGCCAGTCAAGCAGCCAACCAGCAAAAGGAGCGCAAATTCACTGGAAAGTCTAGTCTATGAAGTCTCTTGACATTCAATTTCTCAGAACACAAAGAGAAGTAAAAGGAGCTGAGCTATGTTTACTTACACTTCCACAAGGCATAGACAGAGAAAACTACTTGCTAAATGGGAAAAAGTTCAAAACTGATAAAAAATATTCAAAAATTTAAGAATATTTATAACCAACAGGGGGGATGAATTCTCATTTAAAAAAAAAAAAAAACCAAATAAGAATTTCACTATATCTTCTCCTCAAGCTCATGGCTTGTATTCCTAAAATCTTAGTACTCTTTTAAATTTAACTTTACCTTTCTTAATAATATATTTCTGCACATCCATATCGCTTAAGTTCATCAGAAAACTTACATACCAGTATTCTGTGTAAAAGAGGATAGGAGCTGATCATGAAGCTGAACATTGGAAAAGGGTAGTCTCTGTGTGCTGTATTCAACACACATTTTAAACGTTAAGAGCTTGGTTCTCCACTCCATTATATCAGTTTTGATGGTGTAACACCACTGATTTCAGTGCTGTCATACCAACATAAATCTGGATTGGAGAATCTCTCTCCCCTTATACCACGAGTTGGCAAACTTTTTGGCCCCAGGGCCACATCTGACTATGGAAATTGTATGGCAGGATATGAATGCTTGCAAAATTGGGAGCTGGGGTGTGGGAAAGGGTGAGGAATCTGGAGTGGGACCAAAAATGAGGCATTTAGGGTGTGACAGGGGGCTCCGAACTGAGACAGGGGGCTGGGGTGCGAGGGGGGTGAGGTCTCCAGCTAGGGATGCGGGCTCTGGGGTGGGGCTGGGGATGAGGGGTTGGGAATGCAGGAGGGTACTCTGGGCTGGGACCAAGGGGCCCAGAGGGCAGGAGGGGGATCAGGACTGGGGCAGGGAGGGGGTCAGGGGCACAGGCAGCTCCTAGAAGCAGCGGCATGTCTCCCCTCCCGCTCCTGTGCAGAGGTGAGGCCAGGTGGCTCTGCACACTGCCCCTTCTGCAGGCACCACCTCTGCAGCTCCCATTGGTTGTGGTTCCTGGCCAATGGGAGCTGCAGAGCCAGCGCCTGGGGCAGGGGCAACATACAGAGCCACCTGGCTGCCCCTACACTTAGGAGTCGGAGCGGGGACATGCCCCTGCTTCCAGAAGCCATGCAGAGCCACAGCACGCACAGAGCGGGGCAAGCCCTGGACTGTGCTCCCCAGTGGGAGCTCAAGGGCTGGATTAAAACATCTGTAGGGCTGGATGTGGCCCCCAGGCTGTAGTTTGCCCACCCCTGCCCTATACATATGCATATTAATATGTAGAGCATAGATTTTTTGAGTGGAAGTATTTTAATTAACTTGTATTTACATTTGTTTCCACACACAATTTTATGCCTGTAGAATGTCTTCTCAATTCAAACTAATACCTGATTACATTATAGTCTGTGTTCCATGGTTTATGTAGTTATTTTATAACTAAAGAAAACTTGAACAGATATTCCTAACTGTTTTACGTGGACAACTTTTAGTTGTAAATATTAAACTTTAGAAGTCTACCGAAGTGTCATTTTCTAGTGGTTGAAGGCAGTGTGATAACTACAAGTCGTTCCAGTTAGGCTTTGGTTGCTGAAGAGAGGAGGACCAGGATCATGTATGGAGAAATTAGAATGGTACTGTAGCAGTATATTCAGTCGGTACCACTGGGGAGTTGGGAAACTCACGGTTATTTGTATGAGGGTGGAGTGAAGGGTACTGGCTGTTGGGGTTATCAAATCTAGTAGCAGTCATTTATACACAAAACAACTGACTGACAATTCTTATCTACACCTTTGACCTTTGTTTGTTGGGTTGTTTTTTTTTTCCCCCCTATCCCCTATGTTTTCATTTTCCTTGCCTCTCCTCCTTTAATCATAAAGCCCTAATCCAGTGGTTCTCAAACATTTTTACTGGTGACCCCTTTCACATAGCAAGCCTCTCAGTGCAACCCCCCCTTATAAATTAAAAACAGGTTTTGGGGTGGAGGCTCACAGCTTGCGACCTCCCATGTAATAACCTTGCGATCTCCCGAGGGGTCCCGACCCCCAGTTTGAGAACCCCTGCCCTAATCTTATAACCTCATTTTCAAAAGTGCTCAACACCCACATTTCAACTGATTTACATTAGAGCCACATTTGTTCAGCTCTTGTGAAAATCTGACCATACATCACCTTATAAATAACAGAGTTAGAAACCCTCTATAAAATATCTGTGTAATTCAGACTTTAAAAAGTTCTGTGATCATGGTAAGGAGAAAGTTAGTGGATTTTTCAGGCTGGGCTATTAAACTTTGACAGGTTTGTAAAGCTGATATAAAACTTCTCTCACCTTCAAAATCGAGCAACTTATTTTAATGAAGGAAGCAGTGAATATAGTAAGTCCTATCTTTATCTGATTTTTTTTTTCTTCTGGGTGATACTGAAATATTTCTACAGTAATTATTATTAAAAGGCATTATTTCTCCCCTGAAGAGAGGAAAAGCTACAAAATAAAGAGTTATGTTCTTTCATTCCTCCCATCCCCTATTCATCAACCAATAAGTTCTGTATTTACATGCATACTTACAGAATGTGGGTCTGTGTTTTGGACTAAGAATGGGAAATATTAAAGGACAATACAAGTGTCAAATGTATCAATCTGCTTTCTCTTTAGAATACTTCATTTGTTTTGAAATCTGGAAATGGAAAGCCAACTGTCTCTTCCTTTCTCTATAATCTCTCTTTTCCCCCACCCCCGTGTTTATCACCATGGACACTGAACAGGTAAGTTAAGTCTGCAAAGTGTTGATCATGGTGGATTCCATAGTTGTTCCACACGTCTTTCAACCTAAGTATTTTTAATTACCTTAAATTCACAGAGAGAGAGAGAGAGAGAAAAACAAGTAAAGCAAAGAAAGGTGAAGAAAAAAGCCTTAGAAATTCTTTCCTTCAGAATTCCATTCTTCCAGGTAAAGCTACCAGTCTTAAACCACAGTACTGTCACTGAATCCAGATACATTGCTTAATCTATTTTATTTTTAAATGTCGAACCTTGTAAAAATGGTAATACTTTTTTCAAGAAGTATGGAGGATTCAACTCCATATTATATATATATATATATATATATACACACACACACACACAACCTGAACTGGAGGGGAACATGCAGGCAGTAGAAGTAATCCCACTTTTTGTTGGTTTTATTCTTTGCTGCACTGCTTACAGCCAACCATCCCAATGCACTGTTGTGTGCATCACTCACTCTGAGTGGCTCAGCACTGTAACATCTTAATTAAAAAAAATAAAAGTGGTGCTGTCACTGTTGTTTATGTTGGGCTTTTTGAATTCAAGTGTTCTGTTTCCTCTGCTTTGTTATGATTTTCATTGAGGGGGAAAAAAAGCACTCAGACATTCAGAAGAACTGAAGTGCTAATTAAATTGTTGTGGAACAATATTATCCTCTTTAGTTTTACACTGACAATTTTAATGCAGATTCAATTTTACAGGCTTTTTAATCAGAATTCACTGGATCTCTCATTATTTCTCCTAATTCATTGAACAAGTCCATTCCCAGGGATCTTGAAAATTGAAAAAAAACATTTATCTCATGAAAATTTCAGTACCAGTTTCACAAACTGAACGTGGGGGGGGGGGGGGGGGGGGGAGTGTGATCCTGTTTAGTAAGGAGTCCTCTAGCGATATTAATATGTATTGTGTTTTTGTGTAAAATATAACTTTCTAAAAAGTTATCAGCCATTAGTTTGAAAGGAATAAAAAAAAGTAATAAAGATTTGGAATGTGGAGGAAAACAGCTTAAATATACTGAGCTACCCATACCTTTGGCTCTCACTTTTTATGATTTAGATAAAAAAAAAAAGATTTTATTATAGTGATGCCATTCAAACCCTTCTATTTAAACATGCCAGAATGCTTGTTAACCCTTGTTCCTAACTCTCTTTTCAGGAGGTACAT
Organism: Chelonoidis abingdonii; assembly: GCF_003597395.2. Classification (NCBI taxonomy): domain Eukaryota; kingdom Metazoa; phylum Chordata; order Testudines; family Testudinidae; genus Chelonoidis; species Chelonoidis abingdonii. Next base: position 69,176,724 of record NC_133776.1, read on the forward strand.
TACTTAGCTGCTAAAATTATTTCAGGGTGGTAACTAAGCACAGAATTCATAACCTAGTAGGTTATGCAGCCCTTCTCTGTGAACCTGAATAATCATTTAAATCAGTTTGAATTATAAAAATGGTTTTAGAAAAAATATTTAAAAAAATGCATTTTTCTGCCCTTTTGTTCCTCTAAAACAGAGGTGGGCAAACTGTGGCCCCCAGGCCACATCCGGCCCACAGGACCATCCAGCCCAGCCCTTGAGCTCCAGGCCAGAGAGGCTAGCCCCTGGCTCCTCCTCTGCTGTTCCCCCTTCTCCGCAGCCTCAGCTCGCCATGCCACCAGCGCTCTGGGCAGCGGGGCTGCGAGCTCATGCTGGGCAGCAAGGCTGCAACAGCTACTGGCCTGCCTCGGTGCTCTAGACTGCGCAGTGGGTGGCTGGCTCCAGCCGGGCGGCATGACTGCCAGTCCTGGTGCTCTGAGTGGCATGACAAGGGGGTGGGGAGTGGGAGGGTTGGATAAGGGGTAGAGGGTCCTGGGGGACAGTCAGCAGACAAGGAGCAGGGTGGTTTGATAGGGGGTGGGGATTCTGAGGGGGGCAATCAGGGGGCGGGAAGTGGGATGGGGCAGATAGGGTTAGGATTCGGGAGGCACTGTCTTCCCGACCCGGCCCTCCATACAGTTTTGGAACCCCGATGTGGCCTCGGGCCAAAAAGTTTGACCATCCCTGCTTAGAATGTGTTTTGCTTTTATTTCATTTGATCAAATCTGACTACTTGTGCTTTGACTTATAATCACTTAAATCTACCTTTGTAGTTAATAAATGTGTTTGTTTATTCTACCTGAAGCAGTGCATTTGGTTTGCAGCGTGTCAGAGACTCCCCTTGGGATAACAAGCCTGGTACATATCAATTTCTTTGTTAAATTGATGAACTCATACGAGCTTGCAGCATCCAGCAGGCATAACTGGACACTGCAAGACGGAGGTTCTTGGGTTGTGTCTAGGGCCAGAGATATTGGCTAGTGTCATTCGGTTGCACAATCCAAGGAGCAGCTTACATGTCAGAGGCTGTGCGTGAACAGCCCAGCAGTGGGGGGTCTCACAGCAGAGCTGGCTCCCAGAGTCAAGGAGTGGAGTGACCTAGCAGATCACCGGTTCAGATACAGCAGGGGAACGTCACACACCTAAATATAATTTTTCCCTTTTGTACAAAGACTGCGTAGGTGTTGTTTCAGAAGAGTACACTAATTTGAAATTCATAAATAAAAGATTTCTTAAGTCTTAGAAGGTGCAAGGTGGCAGCTTAAGGAAGTAGTCTTGCATGTCACAACATAAATTGTCAGCAGCCACTCCAAGGTTCAGATACAAATAATGAGCACTGTATTTACAATACCAAATGAAAGGGGTGCGAAAAATAGAATTGGAGTACAAAGCAGTCATATGATTATTATTTTTAAATAAACAAAAAAGCAATTGCTATTTTATATGAGCATGTTAAAGATGGAACAGAGTTATCCCATAAAGCAGTTAAATGAATATGCAAAATCAAACAATTTCCCAGAGCCTGGATTAGTGGAACCTGACATGATGAGGTTGTGCCTTCATTCATTTTTCTGTGTACCTGCAGAAACATGCCATGCCACTCAGAGCAATACATAGTCCTTAAGCAGGTAAAATAGGACAAGTATACTGCCTTTTAAACATGAAATAAGGACTTCCCCACTAGCTAGTTCTTTCAATGGATTAAACACTTAGGAAGAACTACTCATGTGATTTTCAGTTAATTCTTTTCCTGATATTTACCAACAACTACAAAATGATTATACTATGTGATAAATAAAAACAGATACCTTTGCAAGCTTAACTATAAAATATTACCTGCCACTAAAAAAAATGAGTGGCAAACTGAACAGTTGAAAATAATATTTTATTTTATTGTCTTTAACATATTTTTAAATTGGCCAGGCTATGTGGAAAGACTTAAAATCCATCTAATAGATTACATGAATGTAATTAAGAGTGTTCCCAAGGCCTGCAGTTAAACAGTTATTAGATTACTAAATTTAATTAGATATCTTTACATGAGCTAATTGTGAGAAGCCACCCCAAATATTCTTTACCAAATGTATCAGCTCTCCCCATACTCCCTGACGAAAGTGAAGACAAATGAATCTGTGTTTGTGTGTTATGCATTTTTAACTCATACTAGTGTAAATTTAAAGCTTTAGTTAAATGTGACAAAAAGGAATTTCATCCTCACTATCACAAACAATGAATTTGTTTAGCGAACAAGAGCTGGCATACTATGTACTGTGTCCAGATCTTGACTTCAGAAGCAAAAATCAAAGCGGTACTAAAATACACAGTATTTGGTTCTTTTGTTCTATCTATACTGAATCTGAAATGGAATTAAAATATTTCATGAGTTGTAGTCTACACCTTCTCAGACACATCAAATGAAGCTTCATTGACTATTCTACGAGACCTGTTTTGACACAGAGAGAAATGACAAATTCCTTCACCCATTACCTCATAGCACTAGACATACCAATCGTAAGAGGAACCAGCTGTACTAAAAATGGATTAAATTAAACAATCGTTTTGGTATGGTCTTTTATTGAAGTGGCATGGTAGCATTGCTATATTAAAGTTGAGTTCTATTTTTCCACTCAAACCAAGGATTCAATCTTATTTTTGTATGAAGAATACACTGTTTTTTCACCAATTTTACAGCATATAATTTCAGTAAATGTTGAACTTTCTGGGGATTTTCAACTAACCCTGCTGCTTAATTTAGAAGTAAAATTAAAAAATGAGACATTTAAGAATTCTCTCTCATGCTTCCCTCACAAACATCCAACACAGCACACTTAACTTGTGCATAAACTGTATATCAACTATGAATATTTACTAATGTTGCTGAGATTGCACTGAAGGTTTTGCATTATACCGTGATAGAGTTTAATGTTTAGTTTGCTTCCTTATCTGAACGCACAAGGAAAAAATTCCTGGTCAAGGCATTCCTGACCATCAATGTTCTCCTTAAAGTTAAAAGGAGGAAGACGTCATAAGCACTCGAAAAGAAATCAGTTTCAATAAGAATATTTTCAGAATTCTTTGTCCGAGTTTAAATTAAGGGGATTCTTTGCCAAGGAGTAGTAAGAGACCCATTTTTATAACTTAAGGTCTATTATGAAAGCTATTTACTAAGAATTACTACTTTTCGGAATTTTCGAAATAAAAACACCCCCGCATTCTTTTACACAACCCGGGCTCTCTCAAACAAATATCTTACAAAGTCTGTTATCTTGAAATAAAGACATTTATACCAAACGGGTATCTTATAGAAAAGGGATGTTGTCTTAGGCCTGGTCCACACTACGCCGTTAAATCGATTTAACGCTGCACCCGTCCACACTACAGTGCTCTTTAAATTGATTTAAAGGGCTCTTTAAATCGATTTCTGTACTCCTCCCCAACGAGAGGAGTAACCCTAAAATTGATATTATTAAATCGGAATAGTGTTAGTGTGGATGGAATTCGACGTTATTGGCCTCCNGGCCAGGGTGTTTCAGCAGGCACAGCCTTCCCAACCCAACCCTCCACACAGTTTTCGGAACCCCAATGTGGCCCTCAGGCCAAAAAGTTTGCCTATCCCTGCTCTAAAACCTAGAGGGCCAAATGATGCCTTCACTTGCACACATGCTGCAAAAGACAGAAGTTGGTTGTTTTAGCCTTTAATATTTTGCAGTGCCCTCTACTTTTTTTTTTTAATGGAAATGTTGCCACTTAGGGTCTAATCTAGTGCACATTGATGTAAATGGCAAAACTTCCATTGACTTTATTTTAGAGCCAGAACTGTTAATTGGTAGTGTGGATAACTGTTTTCAGGCATTATGTGTAGAAACAAATAAGGAATACTGTGGGTACTTTTTATTTAGTTTTGTCTTTTAGAAGACCCATTGCTGAGTAAATGTAAGTGTATTAATTATTTTTTTTAATCACATTCACTTAGTGTGTATGTGACAGTTATCTTGGTACATCTCAGCAATGGTGATGCGGTAAACTAAAAGGATTTCTCATACTTAGGAGATGATCAAATTGATAGTGTCATCATAAACAGAGCTATTTTTATTTATGGGCATAATAATGTGTGCTAAATAGCAACATGTAATTATGGATTTCCAGAACTTTATTTACATACTATTAAGGACAAGGCATTTCCTGAGTATTGCCCTTGACTGTGGAGGTTGCTCTCTTCAGTGATCTCTAAAATCTACATAAGTCCAAATTTTACCTCCTCCACGGAAGGAAGTATGAAGACTCACCTCTGTATTTTGCTTTTCCCTTATTGTCCTGTGTCGTGCTTTGAGTCTCCAGGTCACCAATTCACTTTTTTTAAAATTTGATTTTTTTTTTAATTTAAATCAGTGAGTATTGTTTTGGTTGAGGATGAGGAGAGTCTCCTTGCTTCTCTCATTATAAGCCCTTAAGTCAGGATTTTTTTCCTCACTATTCAAAATGATCAGTGTTAGGGATACCAGCCTGAGAGGCTCCTTAGAAATGTGTGTATCATAACACTAAAATCCTTGGCATGTAAGATATCTAGATCTCTGTAGAACTAGATTTCTATCATATTTTCTGAAATATATTTCTTCTATTTTTTGATTGACAGTTTCTCTTTTATTTGTAGAAGTTCTTTATCTGACTGTTCTTTTTTCCTTCAACATTTTGTGGAGTGTTGCAAAATGAGTACAGTAGGACAGTAAACAGTAATAAAACAGCTAGACTCAAACAGCAAAATTCATCAACGAAACTAGATTCAAAACAAAGCTAAATCTTTCTACTAGAAGGGTTACTACTCTCTCTGGGACTAATAAATAAGTTTTACACACACATGAACCAGCGAGAATAGGTCAGTTAAAGTTACCTACTCTAATACATGCTGGAGAGATCCTATACAGTGGGAGTGGAGAAAGAGCAGAACAATAAAAGATTGTCTCAACGATAACAGTGCTGTCGTTAAAACATCACTGCTACAGCCCCCTAAAATCCCCATTCTCTATGGGTGAAGTTTGCCACTCCTGCATATATCGGTGGTACTCCCACAGTGGAGTTTTGGAATAGTGTGTCCTGTTTAAAACATGCAGCAGACATAGGAGACTTTCAAAGAGGGGAAACACAAATTATTACAATCATAGAGAGACTTCTGTTTGAAGAGAGATTAAAGAGAGTTAGGATTGTTTAGAGGAAACATGTAACAAACAATGGTATAGACAAGTTACATGAGAAATTTCTGTTTAACTTCACAACTCAAGGACAGACTGACATTGTTTGAAAGGCTGCACATTTAAAATTGATCAAAGGAAATACAATACAGAAGTAGCCCATGGAACATATTGCTGTTAGATGTTAAAACCAGGATTATTGAATAATTCACAATAAGATTAGACTTTTATATAGCTAATGAGAGCATTAACAATTACTTTAGGTATGATGGGGTAGGGGTGAGAGAAGAGATGTGCACTCTTGTGTTTCCAGCACTGACCAATCGAGCAGAGTTAAAAAGAAAAATCCATTATGAGCAAGCTATTCCGCAACTGTCAACTTTTGAGATTTCTGGCATCTCTCTCTGAAACACGAAGTACTAGTCACTCTGAGCCAGTGTACTGGATTATTGTAAGTGGAATACTCATTTGATCCAAAGTAGAGTTATCCCTATGTTTGCACATGAAACATGAGTTGAGAGTGTTGGATGGAAATCAGCCTCCTTCCCTGTGGTAGGTAAGCCCTGGACTGTAACACATCCCCTTCAGAGATGCTATGTTGGAGACTCCCACTTATGCAAAAGTGCATGCACTGCTTGAGCAGGGCAAAGATTCTGCTCCAGTTCTGATTGGGGGGGGGGGAGGGTCTCTTGAGGTTTTTAAATTAATAGTTGGAGGTGACACCACGAGCCTAAAGAGTCATCATAACACAATCCAAAACCAGAAATCCCAATGGTTTAATAACAGAGCTTGTTACTAGCAGCTTCTCAATGCAATGTTTTTCCTATTTGAACTCTTTCTCCTCTTCCCAGTTGTTCCCTGACTGATCTCAGTGGCTTTTCTTCTCAGCATGAATTCTAGAACTGGGATGCTGAATTCCCACCAGTATTAAAGCTAGAGTAAGCTTCAGAATTCTAAAGTTTCAGAATTCTTATCAAGAAACTCCTAGTCTTTAAAGATTTGTGACCATTACATGAGGTGTGTTGTCTGTCCTACTGCTCTGAAGTCTAATATGTGCTCTAGTGCTCACTTTCTGTGTGGCCTTGAGCTAATGATTTAACCTCTCTGTCTCAGTTTTGCCAGCTGACAAAATGTGATAAGAATGTGTAACCAACACGGATTATAATTATTATTTAATTTATATTTGAAAAGGACTTTATTGTTCTACCAGTACTAAACTCATGGCCACTGCTTTTCACCTGTGTGGTGGGAATGAGATGTAGTGTAGCTGTCTGCACAATTAACTACTGAAAGCAGCCATAGCCATAGATTTAATTCTCATTACCTGTTCTGCAAAAGTGTTAAATCTAAATCGCTACAATTACTTTGACTTCACTATACACATAAAATTAAAAAGAAAAATGAATGTATATGAGTTCAGAAATAATCAAGTGAATATAATTCATTGTACAGTACTAAACCCAACAGTTTCATCACAGTAACTGCACCAGTATTGCCTATCTGTAGTCCACCAAGGGCACCCACTTAAGGCTGCTGGCTCCCAGCTGTCACCTCTTTGGGCAGAGACATGTCTCACTCCCTCCTGACTAGGGATTTTTAAGACTGCCAGGGCTCCCTGCCTTACACTGTTGTACCCCCAGCAAGCCAGACTACCTAACCGGGCCAGCGCCTGTGCTTTGCTTTCTCTCTGAGGACTGTTACCAACATGTTTCTCACTGTTATTTACTACACACTTCCTTATAAGCAAGTTAATTTATTCTTAAGCTCAAAGCACTGCAGAGAAAACATTAAAACAATAAAAAGAACTATATCCATGTTAAAAAGATTACCAGCAATTACCCCCTACTCCAACCTAGAGCTCTGGTGGGTTTTAGTCCTTCAAAACCCAAAGTGAGTTTTCCCAGTGGTTACAAGTTTACCCATCTTAGAGCCAGAACCAGATCAAAGGCTGGGCAACCAGCTGTTTCGTCATATAGTGTGGACCTTTAATGTTGGCCTTCTGTAACATGTAATAAGGAGATAATGACCCTCTCCTCAAGGTGTAGCTTCAAAAGTTTGGGGTTTTGCGTAACCAGAGTTGAGGAATTTGCTCAGGATTTTTACTTATCCCAAAACTACGCACTTGTCTAGCACATTTTCATTATAGTCCTTTGAAGTCCCAGGTATCAGATCTGTCACATCATGCACCTAGAGAGGTCACATACTATACTATCCCAGAATAATGTATAAGCTTAATTCAGTAAGTCTTTGAAAGATATTGCAGGAAATTGCCCTATCACACTAAGAACCTGGAAATTTTTAGTTGAAGATGCATACACATAATAAGCACGTGAAAACATCCCTCATTGATTTCAATCATATTCAAAGTTTCACATAGAATATGGTGTATCTCATCAGCATCCTTAATGGTGAAATGGTTTTTTTCAAGAACTTTAATATCTTTGTATTCTTAAGGTTTTTGGTTTTGTTTTGTTTTTTCCTTTGAGGAGACAATTTAAAACAAAACAAAACCCCTGATCTTCTCAGACATTCACCATACACACTGAAATATCACAAGACTCAATCAGATTTTCCATTATGTCACAAACGGGGAACTTGCTTTGGTTAATATGGTCCAAATTTTCTGCCAGCGTAAAAGGGCTGGATGATTATTAATTTTTTATCATAGTGCCAAGGACCACCATTTATGGACCAGGACATCACTTTGTTAGGCACTGTACAAACACAGGTCAAAAAGACAGTCCCTACCCAAAAAGACTTTACAATCTAAGTATAAGACAAAAAACAGAGATACAGACAGATCTGGAGTGGGAATACAGGGAAACAATGAGACAATACTGATCAGCGCAATAGGTAGTGGTTACAGCTTCAATGACTGAAACCAGAACTTCTGCAATTTACAACAGTAGATGTCAGTGAGACAGCCAGAATAAGTACACAAAAATATGGAGCATTTTAAGTCGCTGACATAATGACAACCCTGGAAAATGAACGCTTATTCACAAATAAATGCAGCATGAACAATAGCTTCGTTACATTGTCCTATCAATATCCCCCCTTGCCCCCTTTGAATGGAAGTTTTATTTCTGGGTGTAAGAGGAAAATTTGGTCTCAATGAAAACTAAATCCTTTGCTTTATGTTCGCTAGCAAGGGGATGTTTATTTCTGATTTGAATTTTATTTTATTTTTAATGAGAATAGTTATCCACTAAGCACCAGGCTGAGGCCTCCAAATTATTACCCGTGAGACAAACATCCCATACATAACTGCTTTTAAATCAATAATGAACTGAACTCTAGCTCCCATGGCCAAAAACACACACATACACACACACACACTCTGTTACATATGCAGATCTTAATGTTTTGAAATAAGTATATTACACACATACATTTTTAGAAAGAGAAGTGGAAATACCTTAGAAACCCCTATGTCTGTTCAAGCAATTTTAACTGACAGCTGTTAAAGTCTCAGAAAATCCCCACTGAAATTTAAATGTTATTCCTGTAACACAAGGAAGCTTTTCCCAACAAAGATTTGAGAATTACAAATTAGTATCACCATTCCTTTTCAATGCAAAGATTTACTTGACCGGAAAAGCGAATAACTATAAGCTGCAAAGGGGAGGGTACAGGAGGACAAATAATATACTTTGTTTCCCAAACTGCCACTGTACACAGATACCCTCAACCTCTCAAAACAAGCAACTTAGCCTAATCCACCTTCTCTAACTTTCAGTAGCCCCTGATAAGATTTCTCTCATGCCTTCATCATTCTGTAAGGAAGTACCAAATCACTGAACAGACACACAGTCTGTCTAAATCAACTTAAGATGTAACCTGCCTTAATGTGCGTGGGGACACTGTGCTACTACTCCAGAAGGTTGGGAAGAAGGAGTGCACGCATCAGGCTGCTGCTTTTTACATGTGGGTTTGAGCCATTGAGCAGCGCATAGGTGTATAAGCCATGTTACTCCTGCTCCCCCCGCTAAAATGCAGGACAGTTAAGCAGCTCAGATCCACAACAAACAGAACATTTAGCATAGGCTCCATATCACATCCCTGCATAGATTTTTGCCGCTCATTTTATGCAAGGATGCAATGAATAGCTGCTGAATGTCTTGCATGACAAGGAAGACCTAGAATATCTGATCCTATATATTTACTTCAAAACAGTGTGTCTTTACTATAGCCACGCAACATTTGTAATCATTATAAATTTTACACACACCACAATCTTTACCATTTTACATGTTAATATAGACATTTAGCTCATTTGTTAGGATTCAAGTGTCAGCCATAAATAAATTTTTTAAAAAATCTATCTTTATATAGATATACAGAAAAAGTTCCCATTCCAAGTACTAGATGTTAATTTTAGATATAGAGCCCATACAAAATTTATGAAATAAATAAAGTTTGAAGTCGACCATATAACAATGCTCCTTTAAGAAACACAGACTCTCCCTGCTTTTCAGTCCTCTCCAAAAGCACAGGACTGTAAAGGAAGGTAGGAATTTGCAGTAATGCATGCTACAGTGAAGAGTACAATTGTAGACTCCTTCTCAAGGTGGGAAAAAAAATCTGTGGCAAGAACTGGATCTGCTTTAAAGTGTTTCAAATCCCTAACACAGAGGGGCATTTCTGGTTTCAAAGAGCAACATGGCAAAGTTTGCCTTAAGAATTATTTGTAAAAGTGCTTGGAGAAACTCTCTATCACACACACACACCTGACTTATGTAGCTATGACAATACAACTTTCAAGGACCAAGACTTTGATAACGTCAATTGAATTACGCCAAGATCAAATTTTGTCCAGTGAGTCTGTCTGATATAAGATTTTTCTAGTAGTGTGAATACTTAAGACACTCATAAAAACAGCTATGAAACTTGTAGAAGGTTTAAAAATATCTGTAGTTTAAAGAGGCAGAGAATCATTGTGTCCTTGAATCATCATACCCTCCTGATAGCTTATTAAACAAAACCAACTGACTAGAAACAGTTAAGTGTATCTGTATCGCAAACCAGGATAACTATTTTCCATGCTGAGTGAAATGGCAAAAGATTTAAAAAATAATAGAAAGTCATAGGAGCTGGAACTTAGGGTGGTGCTGCACCCCCTAGCTTAAAGTAGTTTCCATCATATGCAGAGTTTATAGTTTGGTTCAATGGCTCTCAGCACCCCTACTATAAAAATTGTTCCAGCACTCATCTGCAAAATAATTGCATAACCTCCTTATACCTTCAGACAGCATCTTTTTTTATGTTCTATGATAATGTTAAAATGGTAATAGAGCAAGGACCTTTGCAAATTCAATAAACTTTTTTACAGTGTTCTCACTAACAGTAATAAGCCAGGTATTTTCTGTAACAGTTAAGCACAGAGCCAGCCTGAACCCTAGGGTGAGGGGAGATGCAAGGGCTTCAGCCCAGGCAATGGGACTGTAACCTGAGTCCAAACGCCCAGGGCTGAAGCTTTTGGGCTTTGGTCCTGGGACTCAGTAAGTCTAAGCCAGACCTGGTGACCCCATTACAATGGGGTCGCAACTCACTTTAGGGACCTGACACACAGTTTGAGAACTGCTGGGGATCTGGCATTTGCACCTCATAAAAAACTAACATGTATGATCCACCCAGAGGTAAAAAAAAAACATAGTAAAGACCAGGTACATTCGTTCTACTGCAAAATAAACCACAAGGTAAACAGCCCTCTATCCCTGCCACAAAGGGGTTTTAAAACTAAAATGTGTGGTCTTCACTGTGTTTTTAACCTCACAATAGCTCATGAACATTAAGATGGGGAAAATGTGAAGGAAAGGGAGTTTAGGAAGGGGCACAGTAAGGGGACAATGGAATGAGGGTAGTTGATTATATGAGAGTACGGGGTCTGATCTCAGAATGGGTTGCAGTGGGGACATGGCACACGGGCAGCAGATAGAGAACTTGGAAGCAGCTAAAAGGAAAAAGGAATAGCAGGCGTGGAAGAGAAGCATGAATCTATTTTTCCAAATTAAGCTTTAAAACATTTAAAAATTTGAATCTACATTTTAAATGCTCAAAAATTTATATGAAGATGAAGCCCCCTGCACCATTCACTACTCACATATCCACCAGACATAACTTTCATCTCTCTACGTTTCCTATAGATTGGTTCAAAGCCATAGTACAGAAACCTCAGTATGACGCCAAAGATCTAGGTTCATCCAGATCAAGGCTCCTCGCTGTAGTCCTCATATGTCAATCAATACAATTTTAATTTTTGATGTTCATTTTAAGAAATGGGAAGTTAAATAACAAACATTTAAGGTTGAAAGTATGTATGATGCAGGCCATCTGGCACTAAAATATTTTTTAGTACAAATAAAAGTATATCTTTGCAAGAACTTAATTGTTCATTTCTGGAAATGAACAGTAAAAGGATCCAGTTTGTCACTGGCATATAATTTCTTACCATGTAACATATCTTGTCTCCAAAAAATACAAAATGATAAGCAAATGTCAAAATAACAAGTTTCTATGACGCTATAAAGTCCTATTTCCTGCTCATATGCAATTATCTCTCAGTTATTAGTTATTTTGACTTCTGCTTATATTTTCCAGAAAAGGTGCATAAAACTGCTTCTTAGTTTGTTTTTGTTTTTCAAAAATCTTGAGGTAGGTTTTCCAACTTTAAAAAGATCAAGGATTTTGCTACCAGCTAACAGCAGATTATTGGTGATTTTAGGAAATGCTTGACTTGCTCTCCTAATCCTGCTGACCTTTTTCATATTAAAATCTCATTTCTGTTCAACTCATATTTTATCATCAGTTTAGTCTTTAAATAAGTTAATTCTGTTTTATTTTTTTTCCTAATCTTAATTTCTCTCTTCTGAATCAAAATTATTTCTGTGCTATTAAAACAGTTGAGCCTTATTTCTTTTATTTTGCTTAGGACAGAGGGGAAAAAAATACCATATCCACTTGTGATTAGCAAGGAAGAAAGCCAAATGTAGGAAATTCTGTAGATATTTTTATGTGGTTAGGTTTTATGTGTAGCTCAATCTGCGGGGTGGTTACAAGGACAAATCTAAAGTATTAGGCCATGACAACTACTGCTGTTTTACATCGTCAAAAAGATAATCCCTTAACTCTTATTTGAAATTCACACAAGTATAAGTTCCACTCCTCCAATCTGTATGTGCAGTTGAGTGATTTAAATGATTTTATGTTTGAAGTCATTCTATTACTCAGAATCTCACTAAATGATTAAAAACACCACCATTAAATTACAAAAAGCGCAAAAGTATCCTCCTCCACACAAATCATGCTAACTAGTCTAGGACAATGAAAAGTCACATATGATGGAACAGATGACCAATTATATTTTAACAAAAATTACAGCAGGAAATGGTTGAAGCAAGTTGCACAAATACCATTCATTATGCAAAAAATCTCCTTTGCAAGTCAAAGTATAGAACAGCTCAAATGTAGTTTTGGTCATTACAATGTACAACAATTTAATGCTATTTATAAGAAGTTAATGCTGTTTATAGGAAACTTAACCAGCTTTTATCTTGTAGAATGGAACAAATTTAACTGAAGTGAAACCCTTTTCAGATTTATGCAAAACCTTCGGATTAATAGTGACTTCACATCCATTAATATGCTTTTTTCCATCAGATGCAATGGTTTTAATTAAACTTTACTAACCCTTTTTGGTTTAATCCCTCAAGTCGACCTATAAAACACTAGAGGTTTTAAAATGAAACTGTAAAAATCCTCAAAGCTGCAAGTAAAAGTGTTAGCCACAGGAGAAAACCAATAAAGGATTTATCAAACATGTCTAGTAAACCAGTAAAGCTTTGTAAAGAGAATTTTTTATAAGGAAAAGATAGATTAATCTTAAAAATTAATCTCTAGAAAATAAATTACATAGGTGTATCAAAAACATTTTCAACATAAAAGATAATAACTACAGTGAAACACTTGTATTAAGCTTAAAATGCACTGTATATGAGTAAGAATTTGAGGTTTTTATAAGGTATTGCCTAATGGAAAAGATGACCAGAGGACTAAAACTTTTATTAGGTAGTACAGACAGTACTTCTAGCTCCCAGGAAGTTTGTGGCTATCAATGGATCTGCTTAGATATAAAAACACATAGTTACTACAGACAACGGTGTACCTCTAGAAAAGGCCATCACAAATACCCTGATAATATAGGAATTAAAAAGGCAATCGATTATGGTGAATAGTGAAATCTCTTCCTGCTACAAATGGCAACCTGAGGTAAGCTCTTTGTACATCACAAACAACAGAATCTGAATAAATGCCACCAGTCACACATTATTTTAGCATATACCTGTATACTTACATACAAATATGAAACCCACTCACAGGATACCCCTTAAAAACCAGAAAGTTGCTTTAAGCCCTGATGCCACAGCTAGTGCTGGGGGGGGGGCGGGGGGGGAATCACTGTACCCACATTGAGCCCCACTGATGTCGGGTACAGAGGTCAATCTGAAGCTGATTGAAGCATGGGGACTTAGATGACTAAGCATTTTTAGTTAAAGAACACATGCATTTGCAATGACCAAGATATTTCCTTCGTTATGTGCAAGGAAGTACATGGGAAGACTGTAGATTCTGAACAATACTAGCAATAATGAGATAAGTTACTTATTATTTTAGAAAGTAACTGCCATGCTTTAACGGTTACCTCTGGAAAAACATCCCTCAATGTACACTTATTTTGGGGTGATAATTTTAGGTATTAGTGCAAAAGAGAGATTAATTTAAGGTAGTTATCAATGGTTTAATTGTTCAATAATGTCATAATTTAACTCAGTCAAAAAGTAGGCCTTATTTTATACTACAGTTTAACTAATTAAAAAAAGGTTGTAAAAGATATTTTGGGTTTTTTCTCAAACGTTTTTATAATGCATTGGTATATGTGGTCATAACTGTAAAACACAGCAGTCAGAGGCTATCCATCATGTAGCTAAAATATATGTGCCTTCCGCACACAACACACGATTTTCTTCATTATTAATTAAAGGTGAAATTAATCTTCTTGTCCTATCTACACGAACCCCAAACAATCAATCTTTGTGCGCAGAGATGCATTTCAGCACTGCTAGATGAAGGGGTTGCAATGAAGCCTTCTCCTAGATACTCCAGCCTACAGAGATTTACTGCCCCAATTCAGGGGTTTTGAGCCACCATATCCATACAGTCCTGAATCTTATGGCCCTCTAGAGCTGGTCAGAAATGTTCCAACAAAATTCTGTTTAATCAGAAAATGCTGAGTCACTGAACCTAAAATGTTTTGCAAAAACATCTTGGTTTTAATGAACTTTCATTAAATCACAGGGCCCTGAGGGGAATTCTTAAAACTTTGGTTATGGTCTAATTTGAAACAAAGCCAAGTTTATATATATATAAACTGACACCCTGACTTTTTATATGGTCATTCTTCTAGTCTGGCTTCAAAACTACTTCCATGATGGTGTATTTGGAATGAGTTCAAATCCCTCCTATGGGGTAAAAAGGATACACAGGGTTGTTTTGAACAACTCCCTTTAAGGACATTAAGAGACATATAGTGTTGGCATAAGCTCTTCTGAAAAACAGTTAATTTTACCCTTTCCATATTCATGCCAGAAGCAAGAAAGGGGCCTGGGAGAGAGGAATCATCTCACCTTTACAGAAGCAATTTGGAGTATGCTGCTAAAATCATAAGTGACAACCCTTGTTAATAGGACACTTCACATCAGAAAAATAAATGTCTATAAAAATACTAACCATTCATGGTAAGAAATGTTGTTCCTCAATTATACAATTGGGAGGGTTAAGCAAAGTGAGCTTTTGTTTTTTGTTACAAGAGAGAGAAAAAGGGGATAAGCACAGTCAACAGGTTAAGAAAATTCTGATAAGGTATCTTCTGGGTGCCAAAGAACGAAATCTCATCTTTTTTATTTTTAAAAGGGACTGAAAATATTTATTCTTCATTGCTGAAGTAGGTCACAAAGAAAGATTCCGCTGACATAAAGAGAGCCTGGTCTTAGTTCTAATTAATCTCAGAATATCAGTGTTAATGTCTGGAACAAATGACACTTCTAGAATTACAGAAGCAGTGGTGCTACATTTGAAAACTGGAGTACATTGAGATTTTTTGTTTTATTTTGTTTTTTAAGACTCTTTTAATATTTAATTCAGTGCCTGCCCCAAATACATATAAAAATGTGATCAGTCCTTCACTTTTACAAGGTCTAAAATTCATCAACATTAATAATCTATTTTTATACTTCAACACACATATATAAGGTTACATAATTGATTAAAGGAAACTGTGTTTAATGACACCATTTTAGAGCAGCACACATACAGAAAACTCCTCTGCAAAGCAAGTGGCCTTCTGTTGGTTAGTAAATTGGTAATCTATTATAGACTCGGATTTTAAGGTCAGAAGGGACCATTATGATCATCAAGTCTGACCTCCTGCACAACGCAGGCCACAGAATCTCAGCCATCCAATCCTGTATCAAACCCCTAACCTATGTCTGAGCTACTGAAGTCCTCAAACTGTGGTTTAGACTTCAAGGTACAGAGAATCCTACTGCTCCAAGTGACCAATGCCCCATGGAGCAGAGGAACGCGAAAAACCCGCAGGGCCTCTGCCAATCTGCCCTAGAGGAAAATTCCTTCCTGACCCCAAACATGGCAATCAGCTAAACCCTGAGCATGTGGGCAAGACTCACCAGCCAGACACTCAGGAAAGAATTCTCTGAAGTAACACCCCATCTAACATCCCATCACAGGCCATTGGGCATATTTACTGCTAATAGCCAAACATCAATTAATTGCCAAAATTAGGCTATTGCATCATACCATCTCCTCCATAAACTTATCAAGGTCAGTCTTGAAGCCAGATATGTCTTTCACCCCCACTGCTCCCCTTGGAAGGCTGTTCCAGAACTTCACTCCTCTAATGGTTAGAAACCCTCATCTAATTTCAAGTCTAAACTTCCTGATGGCCAGTTTATATCCATTTGTTCTTGCGTCCACATTGATACTGAGCTTAAATAATTCCTCTCCCTCCCTAATATAATCCCTCTGATATATTTATAGAAAGAAATTATATCTCCCCCCAGCTTTCTTTTGGTTAGGCTAAACAAGCCAAGCTCTTTCAGTCTCCTTTCATAAGACAGGTTTGCCATTCCTCGGATCATCCTAGTAGCCCTTCTCTGTACCTGTTCCAGTTTGAATTCATCCTTCTTAAACATGGGAGACCAGAACTGCACACAGTATTCCAGATGAGGTCTCACCAGTGCCTTGTATAATAGTACTAACCCCTCCTTATCTCTACTGGAAATACCTTGCCTGATGAATGCCAAGACTGCATTAGCTTTTTTAATGGTCTTATCACATTGGCGGCTCATAGTCTTCCTGTGATCAACCAATACTCTGAGGTCCTTCTCGTCCCCTGTTACTTCCAACTCATGTGTCCCAATTTATAACCAAAATTCTTGTTATTAATCCCTAAATGCATGATCGTGCACTTTTCAGTATTAAATTTCATCCTATTATTATTACTCCAGTTTACAAAGTCATCCAGATCTTCCTGTATGATATCCTGGTTCTCCTCTGTATTGGCAATACCTCCTAGCTTTGTGTCATCTTCACACAAGCACACACATTAGCACATTCTCGCTCTTTGTGCCAAGGTCAGTAATAAAAAGATTAAATAAGACTGGTCCCAAAACCAATCCCTGAGGAACTCCACTAGTAACCTCCCTCCAGCCTGACAGTTCACCTTTCAGTATGACCTGTTGTAGTCTCCCCTTGAACCAGTTCCTTATCCACCCATTCAATTTTCATATTGATCCCCATATTTTCCAGTTTAGCTAGTAATTCCCCATGTGGAACCGTATCTAAAGCCTTAATAAAATCGAGGTAAATTAGATCCACTGCCTTTCCTTTGCCTAAAAAATCTGTCACCTTCTCAAAGAAGGAGATCAGGTTGGTTTGGCATGATCTACTTTCTGTAAAACCATGCTGTATTTTGTCCCAATTACTACTGATCTCAATGTCCTTAACTACTTTCTCCTTCATTTTTTCCCCCAAGACCTTGCATACTACAGATGTCAAACTCACAGGCTTGTAGTTACCTGGATCACTTTTTTTCCCGCTTTCTATCTGAGGTATATTTATATAAATTACCAAGTACAAATATTAAATAGATCATTTTGGTTTTATGCAGAAATAGCTTGCAGCCACTCCATCTCAGGCTGTGATCTCTCCAGACATAAGTAAAGCATAGCTCAGGCCTGGTTAGAAGCAGAATGTGATTCCTCCAAGAAATTCACAAATGCTACCTCAGATGAGTTTCTTTTATAGGTAGCATTCTTCCCTCAGTCAGTAATTACAAAGTTAGGTAGTGCTATGATAAAGATACCACATGTTATATGAAGTCTGAAACATTTGTGGTTACTAGAATAGCCCAAGTAATTTCACAAGCATTTTATTTTTAACCAAATGTAAAAAAAAAAAAATGCAATGTCTAGTAATTAAATTCTTCATACTTGAAATTTCCCTGTGTAGTTTCCTCTCCTAAAAAAAGTTGCATAATACTGGTGGAACAGAATGGCCATGGTGTTCCATTCCAGAAACAGCTCTATTTCAGCATTAATTATTAATTCTCTCTCTAAAACGAGACACATCTATATCTACTCTAATATCTATAATATATAATATCTACGACTGTAAATGTGGTAATTTTTATTCTTGTGGTTGAACAATTAAACATAACATTATTAAAACATTTGAAATATTCTAGAAAGCTAGATTTGTACAGCGGTCCTCTAAGTTTTCTGTTGCACAAGCTTTGGGCTTCACATCCCCGATGCAAAATCCAAACAAGCTTCCCAATCTCAAAATTCATAAAATGGAAATCATCAATCCCTGTTCCTGGCAGGTAATCAGTATATGGTCTGATGTTTGATGACCCTGATTGTCTCACTTTGCATGGCTATATGTTTTAGTGGTCATGGAATTATCCTACCCTTTTGAAAATCCACCTTCTGTGGCAGAGAACTGCACAGGTTTACTATACACAGTGTAATTAGTAGTTCATTTATTTGTCCGAAATGTACTGTCCTTTAATTTATTACATGTTCCTATGTTCTTATGCTATTCTTAATCTTCTTGTTCTTAATCTACTTATTCTTAATCTATTCACTATTTACTTCTCACATCTGTGAAAACTGTTTATTGTTAATCTTTATTTCCTATGTTTAACTGGTCACTGATCCATGAGAGGACCTTCCCTCTCATCCCATGACTTTGCTTTACTTTGCTTAAGAATCTTTGATGAGGGACACTGTCAAAAGCTTTCAGAAAGTCCAAATAAACTATATCCACTCAATCACCCTTGTCCACGTGCTTGCTGACCCCCCTCAAAGAATTCTAATAGGTTGGTGAGGTACAGTTTATCTTTACAAAAGCAGGTTGACTCTTCCCAATGTATCCTGTTCATCTATGCATCTGATAATTCTGTTCTTTACTACAGAAATCAAAAATACTATAATATTAGGAAGTGGTAATATCTACTAAGGGCCACCCATTCATGGCAACGCTCTGAACTATCTTTCACAATAAATTGTAAATGTCTTCAGAAGGTTATTTCTCTCCTTGCTTTTTCCACATTATTTGATCAAAAGTGTAATAGTTAACAATGTTAAAACATTTCAGTTATTGTCACTGGATGTTTTTGGTTCTTCATCAAGATGAGTGGTGATGTTAACATCTGCTAAAGCTATTGTTCAAGGCTCTATGCAAACTCAGCTAGACATCACTATATGGCATTAAATGCCATGCAGGCCTGAGTATTTATGAAGATAAAAGAATGCCAAGGAAAAACTCTGACTAGGAGACCCTATTCAGAGCTCAACTGAAGTTAATGTAATGCTCTTATTATAAAAAGAGACAAAAAAGTCTTTGACTGTCTAAGAGAAGAAAGTGGACAAGCTGGTATCCATTATGGAGGTGATGGTCTACCAGCATGAGCATCTCATGAAATGTTGTCTGGACTGGACATATGCTGTAAGGATTGACCTTTGGGTGAGTCCTGTACTGGACTTGGAAGGAACTTGCCAATAAATACAGGCTCTAGATTGATTTTTATATTCTCTCTTTTATCTGTAACTTTGTTTTCAATCGTTTTACCTTCATTTGTTTTGGATCTTTATCTTAAGCTGTGTTAAATATACTTATATTTGGTTTTTACTACAGACACAATCAAATGCTTGTGTCAAAGAGAGTGTTGAATTGAGGGGAGGCTGGTGAACTAGGGTGCAGTGTTTCCCGGGAAACAGTGCATTGGCGTACATTGAAGGTAACCTGAACACAAGGGATTGGGTCCTCGAGGGTAACAAAGCAGGGTACATTGTTAGCCTGCAGAGTGTGAGAGCAGGGCTCACAGTAACTCAGAGTGGCACACTTGTGTCGCCTGCTGTTGGTAGCTCTGGGAGAACTACCCCAGTAGGCACAGACAAGACTCCTTCATGCTGTAAGTAGCTGTTAGCGATTAACCCCACACACTCCAGTTAATCCCGCAAAGTATCACAATGGATGTATCCAAACCATAGTTAGAGAGAGACAAGTACGAGGAGCCCAGCAGAGCCCCGTATAACCATATTTTAAAGAGAATATGCCAAGAGTGACCTCTCAAGATGTCCAAGCTTGAGAAAATATTCTTATCCCCTGGCACATTCCCACTGTCCCCTTAATTTTAACTCTGCCTATAGGCTAGGAAGTAGGACAGAGGGTACTGTTATTTTATTTATTAAATCATTGGGAGAGAATCAGATTCTTTAGTAATGAGGACCTTGTACATACAGTAGAACCTCAGAGTTATGAACACCAAAATTACAAACACACTTCATTTAGAACCAGAAGTACAAAGTACGCAATCAGGCAGCAGCATAGACAAACAAACCCAACTCACCCCCTCAACCTACCCCGCAAGAAAGAAAGAAAGAAAGAAAGAAAGAAAGAAAGAAAGAAAGAAAGAAAGAAACTACAAGTACTGCATTAAATGTACATTATTTAAAAAATAAAGGGAAAGTATAAAAAGATTTGACAAAACAAGAAAACTGTTTCTGTGCTTGTTTCATTTAAATTAAGATTGTTAAAAGGAGCATCTTTCTTCTGCATAGTAAAGTTTCAAAACTGTATTAAGTCAACATTCAGTTGTAAGCTTTTGAAAGAACAACCATAATGTTTAGTTCAGAGTTATGAACATTTCAGAGTTAGTAAAAATCTCCATTCCCAAGGTGTTTGTAACTCTGAGGTTCTACTGTACATCAAAAAAGCCTTTTCATGTCCTCTGCCAATAGCTAAAGGAAATCCTCTCAAAATAACCACAGGCAACTGGTAAGAAATTAAAATTTTGCCCAGAAAACTCGGAATGTGCTGGGCATAAAGCATTATAAAGTACCTGTGTTTCTTGGCCCTAGAGCACACTGACATAGATCCTGTCCTAAGGAATGCAGATACAGGATAAGATGCTGTATTTCAATAATGATCTGAAATATTGTCAGTGGGATATGAGAGAACTCAGATAAAGGACGATAACATAAAGAAATATCAGAAGGCTTCAGGAGCCACTACAAGAAATGCAAGAGAATTTCAGTGGACATGGAATTTTTCAAGCACCTTTTCACAGAACTCTTATGAGCACTTGTCAGTATAACATGGCTTCACAAATTTGAGAGAATAGTTTTAATAATGTTGAAATACTGCTAGTACCCATCACTTTCCAAAAACGTTATCCTACCACCCTGACTGCAGAAAGTCTTCTCTTTCACTTTTTCAAGTTATTGTACCACACAGACTGTGCATTTTACACAGACAAAGATGAATCATGGATCTGTTCTTGCTTCTATTTCATCTGCATTTGAGCACCTCACGGGATCAGTGGTCTGCAGAGGTGTGACGTATACATGCAGATGAAAGTTGAACAGAAACTGATATACAAACATATTGTTTCTGTCTCATTCATGCTTTGAACTCACTCACTCACTCACAGAGTAGGTGCTCTTCCCAGCATGCCCCTAATTAGCTTTCTCAAACAGACAAAAGCTGCAGATCTTCTACTTTTCCAACAATGAGCACTAAAAACATAATCAAATGTCCTTCACTAAAATGCACGATACATTGTTACCATATTTTTTCTTTGAAACCACACTTAGTACAGAACAGAACATAGAGGGCTACATTGGGCCAAGAGTTTTAATCAGAGCTCCCCACTGAAGACTGTTGTCTCAATATAGGCACAGCAAATGCAGAAGGAAGAAAACAAAATGATCATTTATGAAGAAAACATGCTTTTTGCATCTCACACTGAATGCATTTTAAAAGAGGTGGCTATTCTTAGTCAATGCAATGTGTAATTGTTACATAACATGACTAATATGAGTAAGTGAACTGCATATACAGCATATTAAAGTGTGCTAGTGGTTATAGTTAAGACTCCTCCTAGCCCTTTTCTAAACCCTCACTTCCAGATTTAGAAATTCAGCCCAAATGGATTTTTGTTGTCATAAGATTCGTCTTTTGTATGCAAAAAAGGTGCAAGACATATAACATATAACTCTCCTTTGGTTTCCCTGTAACTACAGTACAAGTTCTCAACTGATAATACAAAATTGGTAGCTTCCTATGGCAGCATTTTTCACATTTTATTAGAATCTGTAATTGATGCAAAAAAGTTGCTAGCATATAACAGCAGGCTATAGTAAAATGAACACTGCTGTAAGAAAATGGCAATCTCTTGGCTAGGTTGTTTAGAACATGGATTACTGCCTACTGTATTTGTTTAAAAATCACCTTGCCTACCCTGGATTGTGGAAAGTGAGTGAGTGAGTTTTCTTTAATATTAGAGTTAATATGGACAGTGACCAGTTTAGTTGGAAGCTTTCTGGGCAATCAGCTTGTACACTACTGAAGTAAAGAAATGTATGCAATATTTCCCCTGAAGCAATATGAATACAACTCACTAGGCAGTTTTCATGATATTGCTATGTACTGTGACTAATTTTTATAACATAAATTCCTAATCTTCCAAGAGTATGGACCATATTTATTATAGATTCTAAAAGTCTAGTATCTAGGAGACACTGCCTTTGGCAGATGTCAGTTTAAATATTTGAATGGCCAAAAAAGTATTTAATTCAAAACTCACACTGGCAGCACCTTTTGATTCTATAAGACTAAGATAACTGTTTTAAGAATACTTTAAGAATATTTTATTGAAAAATTAGAGGGGTTTAGAGAAGGGCAACCAGAATTATTAGCGGTATAAACTCTCAGATGGAAAGAAAATAAAAGACAGTGATTGTTTAGGACACAAATAATAGGGGATATGAAAAAATAATGAATTAATTCATAATAATGAATATAGTATAAAATGAATAGAGAAGGTAGATCAGGAAATTCTGATCTCACTGTCCCATAATGCAAAAACAGGGGGACATTCAACGAATTGAAAAGGTGACCATTTAAAAACTGATACAAGGAAATATGTTTTCACAAAACACGACTATGAAATTCATTACCACAGGAAGCAGGATGGTGTAGGGGCTAATAGTTTAGCAAAATTCAAAAAGAGATTGGATAACAAGACTCCTCAGAGTTACTATTGTTAATGCTGACAAATTCTGGAAGGAGGATTGACCCTTATGCAGCAAGGTTTAAGCCAGTCTTTAGCTGTTAAAGATTAAAATTAGTTCTAAAGTGTGGTGGTGGGGGGCGGAAATACAGGGGGGAGAGAGAATTACCCACACATTCTACTAATTGGTTTCTTAATCTCCCCTCTAAAGCATCTAGTGCTGGCTATGGTCAGAGACAAGGTCATGGACCAAACCGACCCATTGGTTCTGATCCAGTATGGCAATTCCTGTGTCCCTATGTACATTTATTAATTAGTGAATTCTGGGTTCCAGTGCATTTCCTAACACATGCCCACAACCTCCTTGTGAATAACTGGAACTCTTCCAGTATAGTCATTAGATGTCAAGGTTTATATGAAATATGGAGAATGAATTACTCTCTAATTGTTAAAAGCCCTAAGGATGGTCCCTGTGGGCCAGAGTTAATACCTTTGAATACAGTGGTGTTGGAAACCTTGTACAATCATTGCTAATGTTCCATCTCTTCCATGGATGTATGAGATTTCAGTTTTCAGTGCTCTCAAACCAGACATTGTATAAACTCTAAATTAATTTTTGTGAAGTATATTAAGTTTTAACTATAATACATATAATAAATAGTTAAAGAGACAGACTAATTCATTATAAAGACCACAGTGGCTGGCAATAAAATAAAAAGGGCTTTTAAAATACAGGGTCATCGAAGTTTTCAGCTTTTAACTTTTGTTTCTTATAGAAAACAGCATTTCTTATGCAATCAAGCCAACATTATTTCACAACTCCATACTGTCTGTCAATCAAAAAAGGCTTTAGTAAGGGAACAAAATAGAGGACACCAAGGATCTTTATGGAAACAATATGTAAGCTATACATTGGGGAATACTCTTCCCTGACTCCAACCAAGTTCTCTTTCCAGAAACCTGGGATCCAAGGGGTTACATAAATCGTAATGATGGTGATCTAGGTAAGAAGTGTGAGGGGATGATGGGGTGGGGAACTTGAGTGGGTTGTCAGCAGCTGTTCTAGGGACTGACAGAGACATACTGAGGAACATGCACAGAAACTGCAGAAAACAGGGTCTCTATCACCAACCCAGAGATGGAAGTAGTTGGACTGAACAGAATGTATCAAAGCTTGCAAGGAAAGATTAAAGTTTAGGCAAAGAGAAATATGAGCATAAGCCTGTATTGGCTTTTTACCCTGCATACTGTGTATCTTTCCATGAATAAATCATACTTTGTTTGAAGATGCTGTTTTTGAGTCACTATAATCAGCCCTCTAACCCTGCCCCAAGGCTGCTTTCTAACCCTGCCACCAAACTATGGGGAGTGGGGGAGGAGTGCAGAGCACAGTGCTTCAGTGGTGCCAGAACACCACTGTGAAGAGAGTTGGGCCTGTTGGGTTAACTTAGCTGGTAAACATAAAAGCTCCAGCCCAAAGA
Organism: Chelonoidis abingdonii; assembly: GCF_003597395.2. Taxonomy (NCBI): domain Eukaryota; kingdom Metazoa; phylum Chordata; order Testudines; family Testudinidae; genus Chelonoidis; species Chelonoidis abingdonii. The sequence continues at coordinate 69,201,068 of NC_133776.1, forward strand.
TCCATTCTACCACTGTAAGGCAATAAGGGGGGAAAGTAGCAAAACCTGTGTATTTGACAGGAACTAAAAGAGGTCTAAAGCACACCTGACCCTATGACTGTGCTATCAGTACTGAAAGGTCATCAAGTCCAGTCCCCTGCCTTCACTAGCAGGACCAAGTACTGATTCTGCCCCAGATCCCTAAGTGGCCCTTTCAAGGACTCAACTCACAACCCTGGGGTTAGCAGGCCAATGCGCAAGCCACTGAGCTATCCCTCCCAAAAGTAACTTAAAAACCTAAATAGCATTCATTGAGACTTAGCCTTATGAAGGTTTCTTGAATATTTGTTTTTAGCACAAGGTTATGGCCCAATCTTACCAGCATTGACAGATATATGAGTTACAATACATAAATGCAGAAAGGGTTGCACAACTGTGCCCCACAGAGGCAAGTTACAATTTGAAATGATCCCTAGTTAAATGGTTGGAATAGTTTTCATGTTAAATGATGATAATATTGGGCATTAACATACAAGACAGACTCAGTCAGGGTCAAGCTTTGAGTTCCTTACACAGTTTTTCCCTCGAGCAAACTTCCACTGATTATAGCACCTCAGCATTTGACCCAATATTTAAAGGGTGCAAGAATCTTTCAGGAAAATTTTGCCATTTAAAAACCAGGCAAGTGACCTAACATTTACATTTTGTAAAGATAAATCGTTTAAAGATGCTGGACTAAATGTGAGCTTTTTTTTTTTTAGTTCCAGTGGAAACTGTTTCTTAATTAAATAAATTGTACAAACAACAATTGACCTGTACTTTTATCTGTTTTACTGGGAAAATGATAGAGCGCATAATCAGCCTTTTTATATTCTGGTATCTTTTTGAAGCACAGATACTTATAAATGTGATAGTACTGAACAGTGCAAAACACAAAAACAAACAAACAAACAACAACGAAGTCTTTGTAGCCCATATTGTTTCCTTGATTATAGCACCAAAAATCACAGACTTGTAAGATGGAACAAAATATCTATAAATGTGTAACACAATTATAGCAGTTACCTCTGAGCAGAGACTGAAGTGTTTTATGTGAACAATAAAGCAAGTCTTTAAACCCCTTAATGGGGAGCTGAACGTTATTGGGATGCTGAAATTATGAAACCCCTTGTGTGAAGTTCAAAGTACTTCACTGTAATGTGCTGTATTACCTCACACCACTTCAAAGCAACCACTCCCTGTACCTTTTCCCAGGTCAATACACAATCAGAAGAAGAAAAATCCATGAGGATTATTAATGCTTAGAGATTACGTAATCCTACAATCTAAAATTAAATGTCCTGAGAGATTCCATACCAATACAGACAAAAACTACTCTAGGTATCTGATCTACATGCTTACCTTTGCTTGCACTCTCAACGTGTTCCAGTTCATCTGTGAATTTTAAGATGTCCCGATATTTCTCTTCACAGATTTCAACCAGAAAATGCAAGAGTGTTGTTTTTTGATCTGATGATTTAGTATCTCTAATCTGCAAAGATGAGAGCAAAGAAATAAGGAAAGAATGTATTATTTAGCTTTATAAAGCTGTTTTCTTAAATCTACTTTCAGATTTATTTTAATTCACTTAATTACAGATTTTAGTGAAAGTTATCTATGTTGCCAACTTGTGAATTAAATTAACAATTGCTACGATTCTCCAAAGCATTTTTCTTTATATTGAACTTGGTGTGGTTTCTAAAACAATGTTGATCATATAAAATCCAAACTCCATAAATCTTTAATTTTGTTTTAGAATACAGAGAGGTGTGGTTTTGCACATCCGTTTCAATGTCAGTAATTCTCAATATGAAGTGCAGAGATGATCCACACTAAGATGAGGACTGAATGTTGCAACATTGTTACTCTAGAAGTTAAAATATTGTTAGAAATTGAATAAGTTATTCAATTATCCTTTCTGAATGAATTCTAACACCTAAAGCAATCCTTGTGCTGAGTGTATTCTGGGATACAGTGCCCCCTAATCCATGTTTTCTCTTTTAAAGCCTGAAGGGAGAGGTTAATGAAACTTCTTCCCATCATAAATCCCAATTACTCATTTAAGCAAAATCCAATACATAATTAATCAATCAAGGTGGAATTATGTTAGTGTTTCATAACCTATTTGGTTGGTGTTTGACAGAACATTTGAAATTAAGAACAAAATGGCCCCCTCCCAATTCCCCCACCCTCTTCTGTAAAAAGAGAGGCAAAAAGCCCAGGAGATCCAGACTGGATGGCTAGCAGGAGAATGAGAGAGGAAGTAGTATCAATATCTCATCATGCTTTCTGTTGTCCAATGGAAATGTCTCTACAGGAGCTTCCTGGGGATTCTTCAGACTCAATGAGAACAAGTAGGGGACATGGACTCTCTCCAAATTTCCAGATAACCACTGATTTGAGGGCCAACTCCCATGATAATTCCTGTGTGTATGTATTTGGGTGTCTAAAGAAGAACCTTAAGGATCCAAGGGAATCATCAGACGATGCATTTGAGTCTCAGCTCAGAGTTTCTGTATTTCACCTAACAGTGAAAGATTCTATTTCAGATGGCAAAATTTTGTTAACTCCAAATGTGAAGAAAAGGGAAGCAAAACATAACAGTGGCATCTACTTCCTCTAAAAATGCAAGAAACAAATCATCATCCACAGAGGTCTCACAATCTATAACCCTCTGACCACTACATACAACTATAAATACTTATGCTACACAGTCTGTTCCACCTTCTATTTAGCTGTGACACATTGAGTACGCTTCTTGGACCTGAAGAAGAGCTCTGTGTAAGCTTGAAAGTTTGTCTCTCTCACCACCAGAGTTGGTCTAATGAAAGTTATGATGTTACCTACCTTGTCTCTCCGTATCCCACCCACGCAGGTATAACTCAAATGTGTTTGTGTGTATTTATTTTAGATTTGGCCCATATAGGGGATGTAATTATTACTTACTTGCAAAGATACTAAGAGCACAGAATAATGCAGATACAGAATGCACATAATTACTTTCAGAGACTTTTTTTTTTATAGATGAGCATTACTATTCACAGATGAATTTGTAAATGCTTTTTAACCCACCTTGACATCTAGTGCTTTGTCTAATACAGACTAAGCTACAGCATATCCTGCAAATGAAATGAAGGATTTACTTTAAAAGAATACATAAATATGTGCACAAAATCTCCAGTTTGTTGTCTCATTCTGTAAATTGTTAGTAGTTATAATTCTATAATCCTCAGATGAAAGGCTTGCCCCACTGATATTCATTTTAATGCAGGCCTTTCAGCTTTAAGGATTTACCCTGTTAAGAATGAGTACACTCCATAAACAGGCTTTTAAAAATATAGGATGTTTAGGCAATTAGAAAGCAATTCAATTCATACTGATTTGGTTATTAAAGACCAAAGAATGTTCAGTAATGGTATGCAGTATAAATCATGTATTAATGTCTTACTGCACCAGATACACAAAAGATTTTTTTTCCAGTTAAAAAAAAACAAACCCTAAATTCAGTTTCTGAACTATTAAATTTTAAAAGTAAACTAAGTTTAATTATTTCTTCAAATGCTTCAACAAGAAAATAAAGGTTTATGTTCTGTGTTGCAATATCACAGAATAGGTAAAATTGAGGTAGTTCAAACGGTCAAAAAATTCTATTCCCTTCAGACTATCAGAGCTGTGTTCTGTGGCACTAATAACAATATTACACTAAGTCTGTATTGGTATTTTACTGGACTACTTAACACCTTCCTCTAGTCTGATATTGTTAAAGATCTTGGACAGTACTGTGTGTCACCAAGCTGATCAACTGAGTTCTCTTAAGTGTTACTGGGATGACTGAATATAATTTAAGGATTGCCAATGGCAGCAAAAAAGAAAGCATGCAATGAAATCTACTTGTCTAGGCACTCCTGCTGCTCAGATGGAAACAGTGAAAAGACTGATTTAATGAAGTTTATCTTTACCTTTTGCAAGGCATATAATATCTTTATTTAATGGACCTTCTTCAAGGCATTTATAACAGTTAGGTAACAGAGCAAAGAACATATCAAATAAATATTATTTTCAGGTTGTTTTTTCTTTATAATTGTTACTATTTAACAAGTTAAGACCCACAAAATGAAACAACATGAAACTCAGTCTTGAAGTCCTACATAGGAAAAATGTCTGAATTAATCCCAAGTGGAACTCGACTGACTGGCATTCCACAATGGCTACATTTAATCCATTGTCTCCATTATCTTCAGTGTTCTGTTCTATGCTTCAGATGTACGGCTAGGATTCTGTCTTGGATATTTTTTGGTAAAAGTCACCGACAGGCCATGGGCAAAAAATAAAAAGTCATGGAAGCCGTGACCTGTCGGTGACTTTTACTAAAAATATCCCTCATGAAACAGGGATGTGTGGATCCCCACACTGCCTGAAGTGGGGCAGTTATGCAGGAGCTTGGAGCCACTCGCAGCAGCTAGGGGTTGCAGGATACCCCTGCAGCTCCGGAGTTTCCCTGCTGCCCATGGGGGTCAGGAGTTGTGGGGTGTCCACACCTCCCATGTCAGCCAGAAGCTGCAGGGTACCCCGCCGCCTGGAGCTCCAGGAGCTCGTGTTCCCCCACCACCCATGGCAGCCAGGAGCTGTGGGGTACCCCACCATCCATGGGCTTGGAGCTCCAGGGGGCCGCCAGAGACTCCAGGGGTACCCCACAGCTCCCTGCCCCCACAGACAGTAGAGATCCTGCAGTTCCCAACCACTACAGGCTGAAGTCATGGAGGTCACTGGAAGTCACTAATTCTGTGACTTCCACAACCTCTGTGACTAAATCGTAGCCTTAACTATAGGTAATCCAACTGGTTACCAGCAACAGGCAAGCAATAAGACAAAAAACAGTCCTTTACTTTCAGTGACAATTTATCAAGCATTTTCTAAACAACTATGAAAGAACTGAAACAAACAAGTAATTATCAGTATGCCTGGAACATTAGTAACAAAGTTTTCTAACGGTTTCCATTCTAAGGCCCGTTTTCAGTCTCTCAGAACTTTTCTTCTCTTAAGCTGAAATTTTCAAAGTCTTGTCTTTGCCAGAGAGTGATTTTTGACCTCTGATCAGAAACAAATAGCGTAGCCATTTTTGAGTTGAGTTTAAATAAAATTAAATCTATGACCTCCCTATCTCACTGCTCTAGTGTAGCATTTCCCAAACTGTGTTCAGCACGATGTGAATAGGTGTTCCGTGAAAGACTTTTGCACTTGATTTTTGTACTATTTTATGTGTCTTTTCCAGTTAGAAACTGTTAGTTCGAGTTATTTTAAATTTGTATTGTTGCTTTGTTTTATAAAATAAAATATATTTGAGCATAAATAACACAATTTTTAACTTGAAAACCAAACAACTACAAAATAATATTATAAGTGTTCCGTAATAGACTAAAAAGTGTTCCGTACCCCAAAAAGTTTGGGAAACGCTGCTCTTGTGCAATATTAGTAATATATGGTAATGTTCCAGTAAAAACTGGTTTGATTGAGCCATGCTATAATGCTCTGAGATTCATATTTTGTAAGACTGTGGTACACAACACTTACTTTTGGTACTCCTACCAAGATTCAGATTTAAGGTAGGTTGAGTGCCTTGCACCCAACCGTGCACACACACAAACACAGAACGAGCATGCCTGCTTCTTTGGATATACTATAACTGCTTTCTGGGTGAAATTAAATCATTGCACACAATAAAGCCACAAGAGCTAAGCACAAATTAAGTTCACTCACTGACATACCACAATCTTGGGATAGCCTTTTCCACAGGGATGAACTGGACACTGAATAAGGAAAGTTTTAGATGACGAAGTAAGTTTAAAAATGAGCCATAGATATATGCTGCATTATGTTAAATAGTCAATGAATGGAAAAAAGACTGTGTAAGTCAAGGATCAATATAAGGGTTTTTCTCTGTAGCTGGGTATTTGCTGAAAAAACATGGACAGCTGAGATTTAGTCATTGTCTTCTCAAACTGAGAAACGTCTTATTTGGGCTGTAAGATAAAAACTACATTTGAAATATAATACTGATTTTTTTTTTTTTAAGATGACAGACAAGGAAAATAGTGACAGATGAGAAGATTTTTTTTTCTCATTCCCTTTACACTTCTCACTGTAGAGAACTTTGAAGCAGATTTACAGTACATTAACATTAGAATAAATACCTACTGAAATGTGCTCAGTAAAGATGATCTTATTTTAAGGGAAGTAAAAACAAAAACAAAAACAAACATATGAAAACACAGTTTAGTAACACATCATTACTGCCAAAATGCAGCAGAGTAGGCAGAAGTAAGAACTGTCCCTCCGCTATCAGAGCCCTCATTAGTGTCCTCCAGGTTTTCACTCCAGGCATTTCTGGGAGTACAAGTGATTCATCCAAAATGTTCCCACATGGGAACGTGGGAGAAAACAGATGAGTAGCAGGCAAAGCGTTAGCTAGCAGAATTTGCTCATCAAACAGGTGGTATGCTGCACTTCATAAAGGGGAGCCTCTAATTACTCCTTTCCCTTTCTGAATGCATGTGCTAGGCTGTGCTATCTGTAAACACTCCCTTCCATAGCCAGGAAGAGAAACCAGGATAGCCAGTTCTCAAAACACTGATGGCTGCATTAAAAAAAGCTGAGCACAAAACTGGCAAATGGATGCCTCTGGGCTAGGGTTGCCAGGTGTCTGGTTTTTGACCAAAACGCCCACTCGAAAAGGGACCCTGGTGGCTCCAGTCACCACTGCTGATCGGGCCGTTAAAAGTCTGGTTGGCAGCACAGTGAGGCTAAGGTAGGCTCCCTGCCTGACCTGTCTCTGCGCGGCTCCCAGAAGCAGTGGCATGTCCCCCATTCGGCTCCTATGAGTAGGGGCAGCCAGGGGACTCCACATACTGTATCCGCCCCACGCGCCAGTTCCACAGCTCCCATTGGCTGGGAACTGTGGTCAATGGGAGCTACAGAGGTGGCGCCCATGGATGGCGCAACATGCAGAGCAGCCTGGCCCGTTAAGGAGCCAGAGAAGGGACATGCTGCTGCTCCCAGGAGCCACCTGAGATCAGCGCTGCCTGGAGCCTGCATCCCTGATCATTCCCGTGTCTCAACTGCCTGCCCCAGCCCTGATCCCCCTCCCACTCTCCACACCACTCGGTCCCTGACCGGAGCATCCTCCTGCACCCCAAACCCCTCACTTCAGCCCCACCCCAGAGCCTGCACCCTCAGATGGAGTCCCTCACCCCCTTCCGCACCCAACCCCCCCTGCCCCACTTCTCACCTGCACCCCTAATTCCTCAGCCCACCCCAAAACCTGCACCCCTCAGCTGGAGCCCTCACCTCCTCCCACGCCCCGGTGAAAATGAGTGACTCAGTGAGGGTGGGGAGAGCAAGCGGCAGAGGGAAGAGGGGATGAAGTGGGGGGCGGGGGCAGGGCCTCAGAGGAGGGATGGGGCAGGGCAAATGTGTTCAATTCTTTGTGAGTAGGAAGTTGGCAACCCTACTCCGGGCACTGGGGCACCTCAGTGTCTCCTGTTCTCTGACTAGCCTATTCACCTGTGGTCTGTAATCCTTTAGTCTATTTTTAATTGTTGGGTTTAGTGTACAGGTGCTGGGTGGTGTTGGTGGCCTGTGATATACAGGAGGTCAGACCTGATAATCTGGCTGTTCCTTCTGGCCTTAAACTTAATCGTCCACAGAGAGTAACACCATAGCACCTGCTACCAATTACTCCTTTAGCCAAAACATTCTGCGTTCCAACTCTGCTGATAGTCCATGTAGGGGTAATTATGGTTTGGGGAGTTGTTTTTTAATTCCTTTTTAGAGAGATGCAGGAAACTGCATGCAAAAATGACTTAACAGAAAGTGAAGGTTGTTAAGTCAAGCACTAAGAAGTAAGTAAAAGCCAGAACTAAGGTTGCCTTGGAAAATTTAGCTTTGTTGCATAGGTGAATTGTAATAACGCTGCCCACTATCACGTAGGTGGTCTGTGGCAAAGCAAAGAATAGAATATGTTTCTATTATGTCCCAGCCCAATGTCTTTAACACAAGAGAACATCCTTTCTGTTCTTGCAATATTCTACTTTATTCATTGTTAGACTATGCACTAAATAGAGCATGACTCTTGTAGAATAAATAATACATGATTTTGTAATTAAATCTCTAATACAATGTATTCCCAAAAAGATCAAATTAAGGTAACACATTAAGCTTTAATTCAGGCATTTTCTACCTTGCGACCATAACATTATATTTTAATGTACTTCTTTGTATGCAATTTCTTTAGTAAGTCTTTCATTATTTCATTATAAAAATATCACACATACTGCCCCCCATGGGCAAAATCCAGGGAAAAAGGGAAATCTTGGAAGTCTTCATTGTGGGGAGGGGGGTGAGGGAGGGGGATTTATTTACATAAGATCCTTGTTTTCTAAAGAGCTCCACACCAAGACCCCAGGCAGTAAACAAGAATCCTATTCAAATCCATTCTGCTTCATGCTCAGATACAATCAGGATTGGTCATTCCAGTCTCCCTTTCTCCATGCTCCCCACATGAGCATGCAATTTGGCAGAAATGCTTACAGTGTAAGTGTTGTTTTAAATGCATTAAACTGAAAGAAATAAAAGTGAGACTAAGTTCAGTATTTATTTAAATAAATACAGTTTTACAGTTTGGAAATATTTTTAAGAGTTATGCAAATGTGTCAGTCTGAATCATTAAATTATTAAAGAATTAAAGAATGGAAGTGATAATACTACACTATCGGAACTGCTAATATACCACCAATTAATATAACATATTGCAATTTTAATTGTAATTTTCATTTGGTCAGTAAGTAACTGATCTCTGAGCGTAATCAGATTAATTCCATCTCCCTCATCTTTAATAACTTTATGAAATGGTGCAAGAGCATTACAATCTTAACACAGCAACACCTGTGTATACAGGGCTTGCAATGCACTTTACTAATTTAATGCAGTTCTAGTTTTGTTCAGTTTTTCCCAGTTCATCTATAGTTAAAGAAGAAGTTGCTGGTTAAATGCTATTAAGTTTAAATATGGATAACTGATTTTTATGACAAAGTTATTTTTCTTAATACAGTGATTTTTTTTCTAAAATTGCTCAGATTTATGAGAGATATCTATGTGTGCATAGTGTAATTGATAAATTTCAATACAGCAACACAATACTCAATAGGAATTTATTAAGAACAACTTTCAGTTGAATGGCAAAGCACAAAATTGGAAAATCAATACTAATATATACATTGTTAAGAATGTGAGTGATTTAAAATCTCATACATACAAAACATAAAACTTGTGGCACGGACATATCATTCATCTATTTTCTGCACTCTCTGATTTTCAGGGCTATGCCTCAGAAAGAGAGAAATTTATCAAAATCTTTCTTTATGCGTAACATTCTGGTTGAGTTTTGAAGCCATACATCACGTCACAGCCATTTGTAAAAAGCTTTCAAGGATCTGCTTTTTGGTTTGGCTATTTAGGATCACAGAGGTTGAAGTAAATGTCAACTTGAAAAGCAAACATCATTCTGAAAAAGTTTTACCTACCATTGTTACAAATGACACCTAAAAATACTGTAACTGGAAGACTGAAGATAAACTATACAAATCACTAAATATTTTTACTTTGTACATTTGACAGCACTTACGAATACTAAGTTTCACTGTTTCCCCTACATGGTCAGTCACTTGCCCATACATTTATGTGCATTTTTTACACATCAGCAAGAGACGGTTAAAAAAAACCCACACATTATGGACCATGATTTCAAAAACAGACAAAATGGCAAGTTCAGTACCATAAAGCATGTTTGTATGTATGTATATCTATATCTATATCTATTTAATTGACTAGATTTCTAGTTGGCTGTATCTCTTTAAATGAACTTAGTTTTTCAAATATTCTTTGCTACTAAATGTCTACTCTTCATCCAACTACATAAATATGGGAGACTGGGAGATAAGTACATGGTTTGCATGCCACTTCTACTATCAGTGCTTATGTAAATGTTTATGTAAAATATCTTCAGTAAACCGAGAGCTGTCAAAGGATTTAATAGAAGAGAAAACAACTTTCTAAAAGTAACTTAAAACTTCTCTATCCTAAATGCCTGACAGGAATAGGTGGGTAGGGGTGGAGGATGGCGAGAGAGACTATAAAATTGAACAGGGATGAAAACAAACGTGTTTTATAGAATTTTCTCTACACAACTTTTAGCAAAGTTGCTGACTCAACATGCCGCCTTCTGGCTGGATTTATCATTGAAGCACCTTTTACCTCAGTTTCCCCCACATTCTTTTGGACTACACTCAACATAGGAGTGATCTGGCCCTCTAGCCAGACCACTATACAGTCTTCAGCCCCTTCTGTGGCCTCAGAGTCTTTTACCAAAAATCCAACAAAAATATAAGCACAATCACATCTTCAGCCCAAACTGTCTCATAGCTGGCAATCATTCTGTCGGAAGCACACCTCTGGTGTTTTAGACTATCCTTCTGTGCTTCCATCCACACAACAATCCTGGGATGGAGTGCAATGTTATTGACATGAATTACGACTGTATAGATTATTGTTGCAACCAAGGTCCTATAATTCCACAAAACCTTGTACAAAGGAGGTCAAAAAATCGTCTATGAAAATGTTGTAATTTGCTGGTTATGATTACGCTGTCTGTATTTGTGTATCAGTTTAGTATTTGAAGTTACGAATATTGACTATGCACTTGTATCTCTATGTGTTTGATTCTAAGTAGCACCAGTGAAGCATTTGGACAGTTTATTGAGAAGGGACTCTTCAGATTAAGTGCCCAGTCAAAACACACTTAACTAACAATGGACCTTGGGAGACTCCATTCCACATATGAGGTGCCTCCCTGGGGATGTTCAAGGTAGCATGTGAGCAACACCTGCTCTACCTGTAAAAAAAACGAGCCATGCATAGACATGTGACTTGCCCATGTGACTCCAAACTCCATCTTGCCACTGTGATTTTCCACAGTAAGAACACATGGCAGGGGATATAAAAGGTCCTGGAAACTCCTCCATTTTGTCTTCAATCCTGCTTCTTACCTCTGGAGGAACTTTGCTACAAACTGAAGTTCTGAACAAAGGACTGAATGACCCATCCAAGCTGTGCCTGTACTCCAGAGACTTGATTTGAACCTGCAGTTTATTCCATCACTGCAACAAGTCTGAAACAAGAACTTTGCCGTATGTAATTGATTACTTTGATCAATTTTAGCTCTCATCTATATTTCTTCCTTTCTATGAATAAACCTTTAGATTCTAAAGAACTGGTAACAGTGTGATTTGTGGGTAAGATCTGACTGGTATATTGGTCTGGGGCTTGGTCCTTTGGGATCAGCAGAACATTTTTTTTTCTTTTACTGGGGTATTGGTTTCCATAACCATTTATCCCCATAAGGAGTTGCACTGGTGGTGATACTGAAAAATTGGGGTGTCTGAGGGAATTGATTGTATGACTTCTGGTTAGCCAGTGGGGTGAGACCAAAGTCCTCTGTTTGGCTGGTTTGGTTTGCCTTAATAGTAAAGGAAACCCAGCCCTAAGCTGTAACTGCCCTGCTCTAAGCAATTTGTCCTGAATTGATACTCTCAGTTGTGCTCCACCAGAGGCAGCTTCATTACACAGGCCCACCACTCCTCACACATTTAACTTGTCCTCCAGTTCACCCCTGGTAAAGCATGTCTGGTCTTATCTCCTTCCTCTTTCTCAGGCTTCCTTCAGGCTGCTTCTCAGAGACAGAGGTAACTCCCCACGTCCTGTCCTCCATTTTTTGTTTTTCCTCTACCTCTTTCCTCTTACCCAATTCTTTAGGGCAACAAGGCCTGCTCTCCCGCAGCTGAGCTTTATTTCTAATTAGGCCCGTCGCTCTCCTGATATAAGGAGGCAGGTTAACTGTCCTTTCAGGCCCATATTATCCCTTCCTTGGCCTGTGTGAGTAAAACACATCACACAACTTAATAACTTACACATCAAACAATATTCTTTCAAAAGAATCTGTAAACCTACCTATAGAATTTCATAGAGGAATAGGGAAGAACCAAGATGCAGGTCATCATTTGCAGGGGAAGAGGAGGAAATGTGACAGAGAGAAGGAAATGAAGAGCAAACTCTTATGATATTCAAAACAAATTCATTTCCTTCTGTGTCACATTCCCCACTCTTCCCCTCCAAATGCTTCCCTGCATCGTGATTTCTTCCCTACGCCCTAGATACACTGTCCACCTCTCTTCCTGCTCTCCTAGACATAAAGTACTACTCTTCTTGTGATGACGTGCACCTCTTTGAAGAGGGTTCTATTTTTTTTTTCTCTTCCTACTATGTAGCAGTGGCCCCAGAAGAGGCTGTTACGGCTTGGTCTTCCTAATTTTCAGCTGCTTTTACAGAAATCTAAACTCTTTCAAAATTTGCAAGGAAAAGTCTATGCAACAGCTGTAGGCAAAAGAGGGGAGTTAACACCATATGAACAACCAGTGCTCTACAGACAACTGATTGAGGGCAAGTTACATAGAATTTTTCTGCAGAGGTAGGAAAGGGTTAAAAAACACACCAAAAGCTATTTCTGAGTTTAGGACAGCTTTTGTTGAAGCATTGCAGTTTACCTTTAAACTACCTCCTAAATAATGTAGGCCTCAATTCTGCAACTACTAGTATGTATAAACTGATTTACATTACTAATCTCACTGACTCTATGGAACCACTTGCATTACTAAAGATACGCATGTACCTAAGAGTTTGCAGGATTAGGGCCCTAGCCTTCTCAGTCAACTCTTCAGCAGTTTAAATTTGTACAAAACTAGTTATGATTGTGTGCACTGTTCGGGATTAGATGACAAATATAATAAAAGCTGAGACCAAAATTAGGATTGCCCTCCAGGATTGTCCTGGAGTCTGCATCCGACAAAGTGGGTATTCACCCACAAAAGCTCATGCTTCAATACGTCTGTTAGTCTATAAGGTGCCACAGGACTCTTTGCTGCATTTACAGATCCAGACTAACACGGCTACCCCTCTGATATTGAACTTATGTGATTAGCATTAAACATTTTTGAACAAACTGTCAGAACATAAACATAACATGTTCATAACCATTTCATTTTTTAAATGATTTTCTCCATAAAGGCCTCAATCCTGCTGTCTTTGCTCATCAACAACTCCCATTGTATATAGAATTTGGAATGGAGAACAAACTTAAGATTTGCTTTTGCAAGTATCCAATTTATTTTGCAATACCATTTTTTTCAAGTGTATTTAAGTAAACAAGAAGTTATACATTTTTTTAAGGTAATGGCCACAGCCCTGAAAATACTTAAGTACATGTATGTAGACCTATTGATTAGACATAACTGAAGTACTTTGCTAATACTAAATACTACAGCTGTGTATCAAAACAGGTGATATGTATTTCTGTGTTCCTGGCTCACTGGGGGGGGGGGGGTGTCTATGAAATCTAAAATCAGCAGGGGTTGATAAATGCAAATTTCACAGCACTGGTTATGCAAAAACACAGCCTTTTGAAGCTTCAGCCAGAGAAGAAGGCCATTGATTTGTGATAATCTGTTACAAGAGACTAGACCAAAAAAAAAAGCCTGGATTATCCCAAATGGGTTTTATCCTTGATCTGACAAGAATTAGTATCCAAGGTAGCAAACCCAGTTGAGAGGTCTGAAAGCCTACCAGAGCCTGACGTTGCAGGTAGGGGTGACCAAGGGTAAGCTTTTAGTATGTGTTAGGTTAATTTATCACTTTTTAAAATGTTTTCTCTGTAATGCTTTTGCCCTAAGAATAAATGTGCTTGCTTCGGAAAACCTGTGTGATTACTGGTAAAATCTTTGTTATCTTCAGAAAGAAAGTAAGCACAGGTGCTGGTTGTTAGGCAGACTAGCTTGCTGTGGATATCACAATGTATGGTGGGGGGAGGGAGAACTGTATGCCTTTAAACTCTAGTCAGAAAGGAGAAGGTCAAGGGTCCTTACAAAAAGATAAGCGATAGCTGAAGATCGGAGACCTGACTAGGCACTCCAGGGAAGGTTCACTGTCTGGTCTTCAACTATGTTCCTTTAAATCCTAGCATAGCCTTCCCCGACATACTCCCTCAAGAGTGTGGCAGCGATCAATAGGTGAAAGGCATATGCACTGAAGTGCGGACACTTAATTTGTTGACTAGTAGTTTGGGGGTACGATTTAATTATATTGCTAGAGGATGAGTCCCATTTCTAATATCTCATTCCCACTGATGAATAATCACTTGATAATGGAGATGACAGCTAAACCTTCCACTTTTTAGATATATGATTTTAACAGTTGCCTACAAATGGTAAAATTGATTGTCAGTTCAAGTGTCAGATAGATTTTTGGATAATTACCAAAGGTTTTATGGGCTACTTACCAAGAGACATGTGAAGTCTGCATTATCAATAACCACCAGACCAGGACAGCTAAACACCTTCCTTAGGCTTTATATGATCTGCAGATTATCCTCTTTTTTCGATTTTAAAAACAATGTAAGGCAGAAATTATGCTTTCTACAACAGATATTTGTAACTTAACTTTTTTCTCTCAAGCACTCCTCTTCAAATGTGATAATTTACAATATTTATTAACATGAACAGTTCTAAATTATTTGCACTTTTCCATTCTCAATTCTCTAAATAAAACACACCAAAGAGACCACTTGGAAGTGTTTTTTCTAATTAAACAAAGAAGTATTTCTCTGCCTTTTTGAGAAAATTAATACATTTGGTATACACTAAGTATTGTGTACATTTCTGTACACAGCAAATTAGTCCTAGGATTTACAATCAGTAAACTATCTCCTTTTCACCAGTTTTATTTACCTATTCAGATTTCAGAAAATCTGACTGTAAATCTAACTACTAACTTTATTCTTCCAAATTAATTAAAATAACTCACCTGTAATTCCTAAACCTCATTTAAGTGTCCTTCCAATATAGTCTGCATTGACTAATTGTGATAGTTGGAAAACTGATTATGGGCTAAGACTTTTTTTCCAAAAGAATTAACAAGACAGACCTTTAGTTCCTGCATTCCACTTTCTTGCCATCTGTTGATAAGAGTAAGTCTTAAAGTAAGCTTCAATGGAGGACTGTTGATTTACACTTTTTGTGCTTTGTGAAGTTCTGTGGAAGTTTCTCAGATGATAGGTAAGGGTAATCTCTCTAGAAGAATCACAAATCAGTTGTACAAAATAAAGGCTCAGAAGTAAACCATCTCTGCTGGCTGCTTTGGCCTCTCCATCAGAATCCTCCATCTCATCTCTCTCCATGTAGCTTATAAGAGCAGTCCACACAAGGCATCTCTCAGAAGACCTTCGGCATGCCTGCTTTATCCTGTCTTTCCAACTGCTGGGCCTTTGTCCTGTCACCCAGAACTCCACCTCTGCTTTACACATTCACACAGCTTTTACACTGCCTAGATCTACTCATGCACTGCAGACGGGGGATGACAGAAAAAATGTACTCCTAAAATATTACACCTCTTTGGTGTACTCTGGTACTTCCAGTAGCAGAATCATTTGTCTCACTTCTGGAATTTGGTTATATATAGATACACACACACAAACACAAAATTTTCCCCTTATTCTTTGTAGATCTCTATCTATATATGGTTTGAAACAGTAAGTACCCCTTACATTAAATGGTAAAAATGTTCTTGCAAGGGAGGTTCAGTCATCTGGAAGAGTGCTAGACAAGATATTATGAAGAAAGGTACTTTCAGAAACAATTCTGCACCGTAAAGGACTCTAGATGACCACATGGATTGTTTTTCTCTCTAATTCCTAAGATTCCACAGTGCAGAGAAGACGGTTATTCACCTTTGAAACAGTTGTTCTTCGAGATGTGTTGCTGATATCCATTCCAATTAGGTGTGTGCACGCTGCGTGCACGATAGTCAGAAGATTTTTACGCTAGTAACACTTAGGGGGTCGACTGAGGCGCCCCCTGGAGTGGTGCCTTCATGGCGCCAGATATATGCCCCCGCCAACCCAGAGCCCCCTCAATTCCTTCTTCCCGGCTACTCTGACAAAGAGGAAGGAGGGCAGGTTTGGAATGGATATGAGCAACACATCTCAAAGAACAACAGTTACAAAGGTGAGTAACCGTCTTTTCTTCTTCGAGTGCTTGCTCATATCAATTCCATTTAGGTGACTCCCAAGCCTACCTAGGCGGTGGGGTTGGAGTGAGATGTTGCAGAGTGAAGACCTGCCAAACCAAATGCAGCATCACCCCTGGACTGCTGTACTATCACATGGTGAGAGGCAAAGATATGTACTGATGATCCTGTATGGACATGTATGCCAGGAAGGCAGAGGATGAAGCCTGAGCCCGTGTGGAGTGGGCAGTAAGGTGCATAGTTGGGACACCAGCCAAGTCATAGCACGCACAAATGCATGATGTGATCCAGGACAAGATGCGCTGGGAAGAGACCGGAAGACCCTTCATCCAATCTGCCACAGCAACAAATAGCTGTGACGTTTTCCTAAAAGGTTTTGTCCACTCGATGTAGAAGGCCAGGGCCCTCTGAACGTCCAGGGAGTGCAGCTGTTGCTCCTGTCGAGACGCGCGTGGCCTCAGGTAGAAGACTGGGAGGAAGGTGTCCTGGTTGACATAGAAGGCAGACACCACCTTAGGGAGAAAGGCCGGGTGGGGTCATAACTGTACCTTGTTCCTGTGGAACACCGTTTACAGTGGTTCCAGTGTGAGCGCCCTAAGCTCAGACACCCACCTCACCAGGGTGATAGCCACAAGGAAGGCTGTCTTCCAGGAAAGGTACAGGAGTGAGCATGTAGCCATTGGCTCAAATGGGGCACCCATGAGTCTGGACAGGACCAGGTTAAGATCCCACGTAAGGACAGGCTGTTGAATTTGTGGGAACAGGCGTTCCAATCCCTTGAGAAATCTACTAACCATGGGATTGGAGAAGACCGAATGCCTGTTTTCACCCAGGTGGAAAGCTGAAATAGCTATCAGGTGCACTCTGATGGATTATATTACCAAGCCCTGCTGTTTTAAGGATGGGAGGTAGTCCAAGATGACAGGTTCTGATGCCTGCAGGGGGGGGTCGTATGATTCTTGGCGCACAAGCAGGAAAAACGCTTCCACTTGGCTAAGTATATGGACCTGGTAGAGGGCTTCCTGCTACCCAGAAGGATCTGCTGAACCAAGTGAGAGACACACAGCTCAGATTGATTTAGCCATGCAGCATTCATGCTGTGAGGTGGAGAGACTGCAGGTCAGGATGACAGAGTTGTTTGTAGTCCTGAGTGATCAGGTCTGGCCACAGCGGGAATGGAATCAGAGTGTCCACCGACAGCTCTAGGAAAGTGTGTACCAGAGCTGCCTGGGCCACCAGAATCATGAGGGCTCTGTCCCTGTGCAGTTTGATCAGGACCCTGTGGACTAACAGGAATGGGGGAAAGGCATAGTACAGGTTATCCTTCCACTGTATTAGGAAGGCATCCAACTGGGAACCTGGAGAGCGTCCTTTGAGAGAGCAGAACACCTGGCATTTCCAATTCTCGTGAGAGATGAACAGGTCTATCAGGGGAAAGCCCCACTTCAGGAAGACACAGTAGATGACATCCAGGCGAACCGAGCACTCGCGAGCCTGGAATGAACTGCTGAGGTGATCCGTTAAGGTGTTCTGGACTCCTGGGAGAAACGAAGCTACCAGATGGATCGAGTGGGCTATGCACAATTCCCACAAACGAGTGGCCTCTTGACAAAGGGGGGACAACCAGGGTCCCCCTTGCTTGTTGATGTAAAAAATGGCCATAGTGTTGTCTGTGAGGACTGCAACATAGCGGCCTTGACTGCACCCTGGGAACGACAGACATGCCAGGCATGCTGCTCTTAGTTCCCGTATGTTGATGTGCAGGGATAACTCTCCTGCCAACCATAGCCCCTGTGTATGGAGGTTCCTGAGGTGGGTTCCCCATCCCAGGGACAACGCATCCGTGACTAGTGACAAGGAAGGCAGCTGGGCACGAAATGGCATCCCTTTGCACACTGATTTGAGGTCCAGCCACCAGCCTAGAGAGGCTAATAGACCTGGCAGAATGGTAACCACTGTGCTCAAGCTGTCCCAATCTGGGCGGTATACTGTTGATAGCCAGGCTTGAAGTGGATGCAGTCGCAGTCTGGTGTGCCTGGTCACATATGTGCAAGAGGCCATGTGTCCTAGGAGGCATGGGCATGTTTTCACAGATGAGGTCAGGAATCTTTGCACACTGTGGATGATGTTCACCAGGGACTGGAAGTGTGCTCCAGGCAGAAGTGCCCGGGCTAGGCCTGACTCTAAGATTGCTCCTATGAATTTTATCCTCTGGGTTGGTACCATAGTGGATTTCGCGACATTGAGCAGAAGGCCTAGTTGATTGAACGTGTTCATGGTGAGCTGAATGTGAGACTGCACCTGATCCCTGGAGCGACCCCAAATAAGCCAGTCATAGAGATATGGGAACACCTGAACCTTGTGGACGAAGGGAAGCAGCCACCACAGCGACGCACTTTGTAAACACCCTGGGGGCTGTGGACAGGCCGAAAGGAAGGACAGTGAATTGAAAGTGCTGTTGATTGACCACAAAGCGAAGAAAGCATCTATGCACTCAGTAGATCGCAATGTGGAAGTATGCATCCTTCATGTCGAGGGCGGTGTACCAGTCTCCAGGATCTAGGGAAGGAATAATGGTCCGTAGTGAGACCATGTGGTACGTCAACTTTATCATGAATTTGTTGAGTCTGCGTAGGTCCAGGATGGGCCAAAACCCTTGGGCATTAGGAAGCAGCAGGACTAAAAACCCCTGCCCCTTAACTCTCCTGGAACCTCCTCTGTCACCCCCCCACGTAGGAGTGATTGGACCTCCTGTAGAAGGAGGTGCTCGTGAGAAGGGTCTCTGAAGAGGCACAAGGAAGGAGGGTGGAGAAAAAGCAAATTGGAGGGAGTATCCCCTTTCCACCATGTGCAGGACCCAACAGCCTGATGTTATGCAAGACCACGCACGGAGGAAGTGGGAGAGATGATTCTGGAAAGGCGGGTAAGGATCCTGAATGGACACTGGTGCTCTGTCCTCAGGTGCACCTTCAAAAGTTCTGTTTAGGTCCTGCTGATGGCTTGGAAGGGCCTTGGCCTTGACCGGCTTGGTGCCCAGTCTGTTTTCTTTTATCACCTTGGCTGTGTCTTCTAAAGAACTCCGTCTTGGCTGAGGGGGAGGGTAGGATCTCTGAGGCTGCGGCCTTCTCTGCGTTACTGGCGTATGCATGCCCAGTGAACACATGATGGCCTGGTTGTCCTTCAGACTCTGCAGCCTTGAGTTTGTCTTTTCAGAGAATAGGCCCTAGCCATCAAAGGGTAGGTCCTGGAGGGTCTGTTGCAACTCTGGTGGTAAGCCAGAGACTTGCAGCCATGAGATGTGGTGCATGGTTATGCCACAGGCCAGGGCCCCAGCCATCGAGACCGCCGCATGGAGAGAGGCTTGTAGAGAGGTTCTGGCCATCTTCTTGCCCTCCTCTATTGGACCCCCAAATTTCTCTCTAGACTCCTGTGGAACCAACTCTTTGAATTTTGCCGTATAGAGCCACAAATTATAGTCATATCGGCTCAGGAATGCCTGCTGGTTGGCCACCCTGAGCTGCAAGCCTCTGGCAGAGTACACTTTGTGCCCAAACAAGTCTAGGTGTCTAGAGTCCTTAGATTTAGACGCAGGGGCCTGCTGATCGTGCCGTTCCTTCTCGTTGACCAAAGTCAAAACAAGGGAGCACAGTGGGGCAGGGGGAGCTGTAGAGATTCCCATATTCCTTTGAAGATACAAAGTACTTTCTTTCCACCCCTTTGGCTATAGGTGGAATAGAGGTTGGCAATTGCCATATTGTCTTGGCATTGGCCTGTACAGTCCATATGACAGGGAGGGACTCTCTGGACAGTCATCTACCTCCACCTCCACCACCTCCTCTACCTGGAGGTTCATATTGTGCACCACCCTGCGGAGCAGCTCCTGGTGGGCATGGAGGTCCATAGGAGAAGGGCCCGAAACCATAGTTTCCATGACTGCCTCATCAGGAGAGGACGAGGAACATATCCCCGGGACTAAGAGATCCTGTGTGACGTCCTCTTGTGGAGGATCTTGTTGGTCAAGGTCCACCACATTAGGAGCATGGGCCTGTATTGGCGCTGGAGCAGTTGCCTCAGAACCCTCCCCCCCACTCCATGGCCTCCGGTACTCAGGGCTCCAAAGGGGTAGAATGGGGAAGCCCCCAAAGGAGCCCCCTGGGCCTGATGGTAGGTCCGGGGGTTCAAAAGGACCACTGGGGGGGTTCCTGTCCTGGGTCCTGGCCTTCTTCCAGCCACTGGCCTGCGGCACCCTCACTCTGATCCTGGGCATGGTAACCACCTTGTGAGCGTGACGACCCCAAGGCAGAGCGAGACAGCCAAGGCAGTGCCGTATGTGACGGTGCTGAGTCCCCCGGTGCTGTACAGTGCCGTGGTGCCAAGGACCGGTGGCGTGATGCAAAGCGGTACCAAGACAGTGATGGTGCCTGCGGTCGTATTGGTACCGGGAGCCTGATCTGGATCTCGATGGTGACCTCTGACAAGATAAGTGCCGGGACCAGCTCCGGGACGAGTGCCACTCTGACTGGTACCGGGAGAGGTGCTGGGAGTCCTATCGGTACCAGCCGTACCGTGATCCGGATCTCCACAAGCCAGAGAGGTATCGCGAGTACGACCAGCACCAAGAACGAGATTGATGCCGGGACTACGAGCGATGCTGTGGTGGGTGCTGGGACCACAAACGGGATTGGAACCGGTGATGTCCTGCTTCATTCAGCAACAGTGGTCGTATCATGGACGATTTTCTCTTCGACAACACCGTCCGCACCAGAGGTGCCACCAGCTGCAGAGGAGTCGGCTCTGTGAGCACAATCAGGTCCCGCGCTGTTGAGAAGGTCTCTGGCATAGAGGGCAGACTCAGCTCAACCGCAATGTGCACTGGAGAACTTACATGCACCGGACTCGATGGCCGTTGTGGCGCCAGAGTCGTTAGTTGTTCTGTGCCCTCCAGCAAAGAAGTGGCTCCAAATGCAGTGAGGGAAGCGTCGCTGGCTGTCGAGCCAGCAAACAAGCAGCAGTCAGCACCTACTTGGGTTGCTTCTTCTGGCCCGGAGACAAGGACAGGCGCCATGGTTTAGGTGGCAGGGAGATCTGGCGCCGCGAGACTTTAGCAGAGTCTGAACACAGTGCAGGGCCAGTCAGTGCCACAGGGGCACTCCGCACCGAAGATGGCAGTGCTGAGTAAGAAACCAGGCTAAGTGCCACCTCCATAAGGAGCTTCTTCAGTCTAATGTCCTGCTCCTTCTTAATCCTCGGCTTGAAGTATTTTACAAATGTGGCACTTGTCCGCTTGGTGGGATCCCCCCACACACTTTGAGCAAGAGTCATGGGGGGTCTCCTGTTGGCATCAGCTTCAGACAGGCCGAGCATGGTCTGAAGCCCAGAGACCCAGGCATGGGCCTGGGTACCGAGAGAGGGGAGAAGACCTCTTCCATCCCTCTAAGTAAACTAATTCTAACTATCCTAAGTAACTATTAACAACTATCAACAACAACTAATCACAAACTATTAACAGGTACTAAGTGAATGTTAGGGAGAGTGGAGAACAGCAAAGCTGTGCTCCACAGTTCCAACGACCGTCACGGGTGGTAAGCAGGAACTGAGGGGGCACTGAATCTACTGGGGCATACATCCGGCGCCATGATGGTGCCGCTCCAGGGAGCGCATCAGCCGACCCACCAAGTGTTGCTAGGGTAAAAATCTTCCGACGATCGTGCATGCAGCGTGCTCACACCTAATTGGAATCAATTTGAGCAAGCACTTGAAGAATTATAAAATATGTCTGTCCAGTGGCCTTAAGATGATATTTTGTCCTGTGTTTTTAAAACTAAAATAGATATTGTTCTTTTCACATTATATTTCTTAATTTGCACTATGAATAAACAAACAATAAGTCAAGTTTCAGAATTGTTTTAAATACTGCATAATTTCTCTGGCAGAACATATTAAGTACAAAAGTGCCAATTAAGTACGTCGTTATACACAGAAATGTGTAAACTGCACTGAAAAACTCAAAGTAGTAACAGAATGAGATTTCCCATTTAAAATGTTTAAGTATTCAAAGAAAACATTTTTGCTTTCTTGTAAGGAGAGAGATAAGAAAATGCTCAACTTTCCTGCAGTTTTCTAGGGGGAAAAAAAAACTAAGAGAAATCTAATTATAGTGTGAACAAAACCAATATGAGAGACTCAGGAACTTGGTATAAAGTATAAATTAATGCTTTATGCAGTGCACAAAGCAGGCTTATTACTTAAGGAGGGACCAAATTATGACCTTTTTACTTACATCAGTGACCAATGTCAATGGTGCTACTTGTGAGTAACTGCTCACCAATTTGACTAAGTGGGTCACAGTCTTGACCGAATATAACAGTTTCCCTCTCACCACCCCTCCATATACAGATGACACGCGCACACACACGTTTTTATACCACTGCATACCACAAAGTTGTTAGGTAATAAAGCTGTAATGAAGCCCTCTAATACTTAGTTCTAAAGAGACTACACTACTCCAAGTCTATCTTTCATCTCCACTTCAACAAAAAGAGGTCTTAAAAACGTGCGGGGAAGTTTTCTTCATGGTTTTCCAACATTACGGACTCTAACACTCCAGCACCTATCCCCAGTTCCGCCAGAAATATGTGATATCAGGCATACCAAAAAGTGTAGCACTAATTAGAGGTACTGGAAAATGCAACAGTCTGGAAAGATATCCAGGAAGCTGTTACACACCTTAAATTTTGCAAGGTGGGAAGCTGGAAGGTCACAAGGTAGACAAAAAAAGAATGAGGGAAAGAGAAGAACAGAGATGAAAGGAAAGGCAGAAGGGAACAGGGATGTGGAAGAGGGGAGAGAGAGGGTAAAAAGACAGAAAAGCACACAGACTAAAAGTGGAAAAAAATTGAGGCAGAGATATGAAATGATGAGAGCGGGGACATGGTATGGGAATGGGCAGGTAGCGGAGAGTATCAGCAGTTGTTTCTTTCATTTTGCCCCTAGAAGTAGAGCTCTCAAATGTAGTTGATGCAAGAGGTCAATAAATTCCCATTTTCTGAGGACTGGTTCAGAAAGAAGTTAAATAGTTCCTTTGGAGGTGTGGGGATGTCTTTTTAATCTGACAAAACAGCCATTTAAAATGTTAAAATTCAAGACCCCTCTATAAAGTATATGCACTATGTTTTTATTGCTTAAAATTAGTATTTTTTCAGGGTGGGGTTTTCAATCCACCTATGAAGTACAAACACAGGTCCCACTGATTTACAAGATTTATCCTCCTAAACCATTTAGGCAGTTTTGAAAATCCTACCCTAAATGTTTACTAATATGTTTTATAGATATTTACATGAACAGTACAGTTTTGGCCCACACTTAAGAGGTGTTCTGGAGCTGGACACAAACACTGTGGCTTTGAATTATCTATAATATACAGAAATGTAAGAACTGACATCTGCCATATAGAGTGAACACAGTAAGCAGCTGAGGTTAAGGAAGCGTGGACTAAGGGTATGTCTACACTACGGGATTATTCTGATTTTACATAAACCGGTTTTGTAAAACAGATTGTATAAAGTCGAGTGCACGCGGCCACACTAAGCACATTAATTCGGCGGTGTGCGTCCATGGTCCGAGGCTAGCATCGATTTCTGGAGTGTTGCACTGTGGGTAGCTTTCCCGTAGTTCCTGCAGTCGCCCCCGCCCATTGGAATTCTGGTTTCAGATCCCAATGCATGACGGTGCAAAAACAGTGTCGCAGGTGATTCTGGGTAAATGTCGTCACTCAATCCTTCCTCTGTGAAAGTAACGGCAGACAATCATTTTGCGCCCTTTTTCCCTGGATTGCCCTGGCAGACGCCATAGCATGGCAACCACGGAGCCTGTTTTGCCTTCTGTCACTGTCACCGTATGTGTACTGGATGCCACTGACAGATGCGGTACTGCAGTGCTACATAGCAGCATTCATTTGCCTTTGCAAGGTAGCAGAGACGGTTACCATCCCTATTGTATTGTCTGCCATTGTAAATTGGTGATGAGATGATGGTTATCAGTCATTTTGCACCGTTTGCATTTGGAAATTGGCGATGACAGTTAACAATCCTTTTCTACTGTCTGCTGCTGTCATGGGTGATCCTGGCTGGCCTCGCTGAGGTTGGCCGGGGGCGCATGGACAAAAATGGGAATGATTCACTGGGTCATTCCCTTCTTTATGTTTTGTCTAAAAATAGAGTCAGTCCTGCCTAGAATATGAGGCAAGTGTACTAGAGAACCAGAGAGCATAGCTGCTTCGGGTCAGAGCCCCAGACACCCCACAGAAATGATGAGCTGCATGCCATTCTAGGCGGTGCCCCTGCAACAACCCCACCCGTTGCTTCCCTGCTCCCTCAACCCTCCTGGACTACTGTGGCAGTGTCCCCCCATTTGAGTGATGAAGTAATAAAGAACGCAGGAATAAGAAACACTGAGTTTTAAGTGAGATAAAATGAGCGGGAGGAAGCCTCCAGCTGCTATGATAGTCCAGGCAGGACATTAAAGGGTAGGGGGGAGAGGAGCACAGCCTCCAGCTGCTATTATAGTCCAGGGAGAATAGAATCTTCTTTAGACACAAAGGGGGGTGGTGGCTGATGGAGTTCAGCCTCCAGCTGCTATGATGAGGACGGTTACCAAGCCTTCTGTACTGTCTGCTGGGAATGATCGGGAGTCATTCCCATTTTTGCCCAGGCGCTCCCGGCCAACCTCACCGAGGCCAGCCAGGAGCACTCATGGGCTGATGATTATGATGGATACCAGTCATTTTGCACATTCTGCCACCGGGAATGGGATGCTGGTGTCTACCAGCAGCATGCAATAGACATAGGGTGACACTGAAAAAATGGGAGAAACGATTTTTTTCCCTTTTCTTTCGGGGGGGCGGGGTGGGAAGAGTGTAAATTGACGACATACACCCTGAAACATCCGGGAAAATGTTTTTGATCCTTCAGGCATTGGGAGCTCAGCCAAGAATCCAAATGCTTTTCGGAGGCTGTGGGGACTGTGGGATAGCTGGAGTCCTCAGTCCCCCTCCCTCCATGAGCATCCATTTGATTCTTTGGCTTTCCGTTACACTTGTCACGCAGCACTGTGCTCAGTCCCTGCTGTGGACTCTGTCTATCATAGCCTGGAGATTTTTTCAAATGCTTTGGCATTATGTCTTCTGTAACGGAGCTCAGATAGAACAGATTTGTCTCCCCTTACAGCGGTCAGATCCAGTATCTCCCATACGGTCCATGCTGGAGCTCTTTTTGGATTTGGGACTGCATCGCCACCCGTGCTGATCAGAGCTCCACACTGGGCAAACAGGAAATGAAATTCAAAAGTTCGCAGGGCTTTTTCTGTCTACCTGGCCAGTGCATCCAAGTTCAGATTGCTTTCCAGAGCGATCACAATGGTGCACTGTGGAATACCGCCTGGAGGCCAATACCGTCGAATTGCGGCCACAGTAACCCTAATCCGACATGGCAATACTGATTTCAGCACTACTCCCCTCATCGGGGAGGAATACAGAAATCAGTTTAAAGAGCCCTTTATATCGATATAAAGGGCTTCGTTGTGTGGACGAGTGCAGGGTTAATTCAGTTTAACGTTGCTAAATTTGGTTTAAACGCATAGTATAGACCAGGCCTAAGAAAGCTCTGTTACAGATAGAATGATTCCTGCTGTGCCTCACTCCACTGATTCAGAACAGAAGAATAGAATCTGAACTTTGTGCAAGCCCAAAAATAAGCCCCCCCCCCCTTCAATGAAATAAATTTCTACAATGGCAGCTTTGCACAACCCTAAGAGTCTGCTTGTCCAAGCGAAAAGTTAATATTTATTGCAACATGGTAAAGAGTAGTCCTTGGTTTATTGGTGCAGAATTGTCAAACCCACCAACATCTTCAGAAGATTCACCTTTAGTTATTCTAGTGCATCCTCTTATTTTCTCTAATTGTTGCTTCTTTCTCTATCAAATATGTATATTCACAGAACAGTTAATACTTAAGCAATCATGAAC
The DNA here is from genome assembly GCF_003597395.2 of Chelonoidis abingdonii. NCBI lineage: Eukaryota > Metazoa > Chordata > Testudines > Testudinidae > Chelonoidis > Chelonoidis abingdonii. The sequence goes on from NC_133776.1 coordinate 69,227,292, forward strand.
ACTACAGTGCATAGATCAAAACAGCTTCTATTGTTTGCCAGTCTTGATACAGCCCATGCATTCTAATGTTGGTCTTCTTTATTTAAACAAAATTAAGTTTTGTGCTCTCTGCCAAGGGTTGCTTAGAAATCATTGCTTTCTTCAATAACACCACATACTGCAATATAACATCCAGAAAGATAATGTATTTTTAAGGATTTGCAATTACCATAAAGACATTAGCTTTGTAGCTACGACCAGACAGGTTTAATACATGATTTCCAAGGTTTACTTCTAAATCTGTCACCAAAAATGCTTTTCTGGGTTCTCCATGACTGGGACTGACTAATTCAACAAAATGTAATTTATAGTAGGAAGATGTCTTCCTTTTGGAGGCCTGTTCTTGCAGTTTTTCTAAATCTTTGTATTACTGTTGAACAAAAGTTTAACAAATGATGAGTACTACACTTGAATATTAATGTATGTTAGGAATGTATATTTAAGAATGCATAATTATATTTTATTGGAATGTCTGTCCACTAAATAATGATACCCAATCATTATCCAGCATTAAGCTAAATGTTCTTTTATATACGTGTGTATTATGTCCTACTGAGTCTCATGCATTTGTCCATACAGTCACAGAAATTTTGGCCCATCACATATATGTACTTTAAAGAAACACAAACTGCATTGTTTTATATTTACAGTTGTGTGACAGCAAATCTAAAGTTTATTTATTTATTTATTTAAATCTTTATTCAATATAGAGACAAAATCCCACTTCACTAAGTTATCCAACTTCCTCAGCTGATTTACAGGGAAATCAATTAACTTTCCCTAAATCATATTCATTTAAGAAATACACCAGAGATTCTTATCCAGAATTTAACCTGTTCCTATTTAATATTCTAACCTCTGAAGGTATAGTTTCTTCATACTGAATGTTTAAATTTAAGTTCTGTACTATTACTTTCAATATTTACACCATATTTTTCTCAGTTTACACACACACACACACACACACACACACACTCTGATGATTTTTTCCCAATAAAATCAAGTGGTAAGACTAATGGAATATATGCAAAACATTTATGGAAGAACATTCTGAGCCTCTATCCTTCAGAAACCTGCAGATGGGATATAAGTTCAATTATGTAACTACTTCATGAAACTAAACAAGTCACAGAGTTTTATACCTACATAGTTTCAGTGACAATAAACCTGATTTTTACTTGTCAACTTAAAGAAACCAAGCTCTTAATATTTGTTTAGCATTCTGTATAAACCCTCCATCTAATTCAGTTGAACATATACCACAATTTACTACATATAACACATGCCACGATTTAAAAAAAAAGACTCAGAAACTCTTAATCCCTACAAAATTGCTGCTGTTTCCAAAGTCACTTGTTCTTTTTCTAAGGCTATTAACTTCAGACTCTCTTAGCATGTGTGAAGGCTTATCTAGTAAGGGATGGTTTGAATTACTTTCCAACCATTAAGCCATTCATACCTTTTAAACATAGTCTACATTTTCAGCTTAATACATTTGCCTGGTTCCTTCTGCTTCCTACACCTCTAACTTGCTTTTGTATGTGTATCCATTGCCTTTTGTCAGATCTGAAGACTGGCCCACTGGTAACATCTCTATGTTGGGGGGAAATATACTATAAAAACTAGGTGGAATGGTCACACTGTTAGATTCTTTCTACATTCCATTCACAAAAAGCCATAGTCTCGGCAGAAGAGAGCTCTTAGAGAATAATAATTTAATAAAAAATGTTTTCTCAGTTACTAATTATATACACTACATGTTCTTTATCTTGTCAGCTTTCCCATACCTTGAGAATCACAAAATCAGGCATAGATTAGACCATGAAAATGAATACACAAGACCACAGAATACTAAACCAGCTGGATCAATTTGATCTCAAATTCTCTATGGAAACAGCCTTTGTGGTGAACCAAGTAAAGCTTACAGCGAGACCTATAAATCATATTTTTCTTCTTTGTCTGTTCCAATGTTAAAATTATTTATTGCCATCTATGATATAGGGGACTCATCAAAATTTGTTCTTTTCTTGCAAACGAGAGACTCATCAATCCCTGTCAGTGGTTTTACCAAAAGAGGAAGGTTTCTTTAGATTTTTTTCTTGTTAGGCCAATATATGTCTACATCTACTGTAATATTTATATAACGCAGAAACAGCCCATGTAACTTTTTATTTTGGTATAATCCATAAACCAAAAAAAAAGAAATAAAATGCACCAAAAGCACAGAAGCTATATGGCCGCCTTTCAAACAATGGGAACTAAAACAGAAGTCCAGTTAAACCAACAGTCAAATTTATCCCTTAATATGAAAATAGGAATATCTGCAATTGTTCTAAAAATAAACTCTCCCCAGCGTAGTCCTCACAGTGACGAATAAACCAATTAATCAGTATAATGCAAACAAACTTTGTGGCACCAGCGCCCTATTCAAAACTCTAATTCACTGCCCATCTCCCAGAAGGTGGATGCTTCCCCGTCGCTGCAACAAGTGGTTTTGTCCCCTCCCACCTTTCCCCTTCTCCATTCATTACACCGATAGCTCTTTATATGAAATAGCTCATTCATGTCAATTTTTATACACACATACACAAGCATTGCTAGCAAACAGGCCTCAATCTCAGTATTTTATAGCTTTTTCGCACCAATCCAGAGTGCACATTTTATTATTTTAAAGATAAATTCTTCAAAGGGAATAAATCAAACTTACTGTGAGTATTGACTGGTATCTTTCTCTCCTCAACATTTATTTTAATAATATGTGTGTGTGCGCGTGTGCGTGTGAGAGCGAGAGAGAAAAGCTAATAGCCAAAAGGCGATCAAATTAATAAAGCATTGTTCTGTAGAAAATCTATTAATTATAAATCTCAGTTTATAGTGCAAGACGATGTGTGACGCTATCATATCTAAACAAAAGTAAATAGGCTCTGAGAAAACAAATGTAAAAAAAGTGTATTCATTTCTGTATTTTTTTTTATTTTAAAGCTGGTGAAAGCTGTCAGTTTTCCAGCTTGCATTGCAAAAATAATAATGCAAGAAATGGAAGAAATATGTTTCTTATATTGGCTGTAAATTATCACAGCCTACTTCTAATCTAATGCTGCAACAGAGCTCATGCAAATGGCACTTACAGATTGTGACTCATACCATGGCTGATCATCTGCCATTTTTTTTAAAGGGTGTTTTAAAATAAATCACTACATGGAGCTGGAATTAACAAGTTAAAAACTTACTCATTATATAGTATGTGAACTCTATCCAACTGAAAAAAAAAAAAAAGACTTAACAGTTTACTCCAAAGAAACTCGGAAAGTGAAATATCATCAAGTTCCTTGTAAAAAGAAAGCAAAGATTCCCCTGGAATTCTCAAAGGACGAAAGTGCCAGTAGGTGCAAGGAATCCAAAAAACCATAGTGACATAAGATAGCTCACATATTTAAGTAGCTTTCTATGGAATTGCTGGCTTTTGTATACCTCTGGATGGCATGAACCAAAACTGAAGGCCACATAATACTGGTCAATAGAATAACTTGTGATTACTGATTACAGATATTAGTTTACCCGTGTTGTGCTTGTCTAAAACAATAAAAACAAGAAATAGGGAGAAAAATCAGATAAAAGTAATAAATTCAAATGTAACATGAAAGGACAAGTGAGGTATTTCATTTGTGAAACATTCTTCTAATAGTACAGTGAATTATTTAATGCCTTAGGAATAATAAGAGTCTATTAACTGGAATACAACACATTTAAAATGGAGGTCAAGCATCACACACACTGAACAAATCAAATACATCCAACACGAACCTATTGTGCTTAGGAATTGTAGGGGTCTTGAGCTGTAATTAACTATATTTTAACATGAGACAAATATTGGCTGGTAACCTTAAAACATGAACTTGCCTGAACTGTTGTAATAAGGTTGATAAACTAAATTTTACATTTAAAGCCAGGTATCATATTTAATGTGCTTTTACAAAAGAAAGTCACCAGCTGAAATTGTTCAATTTCTTAGATCACTTTAGAGCCGTTATAACAGAAATGCAAATGTATTATACACAATGAAGTGGGGAAAAAAACAACTGGTCCCCAGATTGCCAACATCAAAATGAAGATCAAGGACACATTGGGCCTGAAGACTAAAGTATCTTGCAAACCCTGAGAGAAGCCGCTCCAGAATAGGTCTTGGATGCACCATGAGGGTTTGTGCCATTCACCACTACGGATAAAGAGTATTTCTGCTACAAACAAGCACCTGGACAGAGAGAGTGTATGTGTTTACAATTCCTCCATATCAGCTGATCCAGTATCAGTGAAATTTAAGTACAAATTGAATACGCGACTTTCATTGTTATCCTACCAGAAACTGAATTCTAAGCAAACCAAGTGTAGCCATTATTACTGTTAATAACTTGCATTAAAACAGTTATCTAGGGAACAAAATAAAATTATGAAGTTAAAGTACTGTAAAAGTCATTTCTCAAACATAAATATCTCATTTTTAAAAAGAAGTAAAATGAGACTTAGAGTTAAGACTAAGAATCAAGTATCTGACAAATACTAAAGTACAGGTAACAAAGAAGTTTAAATAAAAAAAATCTTAAGGAATCAAGTTACTAAAAACAACACAATTCAACAATATTTTACAAGGAAAAATACTTTTTTGTCTGACTACTGTATGTTTTGTTTTTTTTACCCAATTTAAATTAGAATGGCCAAGATGTAAAGCACTGAAAAAAGGGGTTTATAATGGAAATGGTACAATGACCCTTATTCTCTAGCATCGCTATCTGTTGTTTCTATAACTAACAGACACCCACTGGGCACTCTATCATGGAAAACTCATCTTCCCTTTCCATTAATTTTATTTCAGTTAAGCACATGCTGGTTTGGTGTATCACATGGTGAAAATGTACTGTTCTCAGTTAATATTCTATGGTGAAAGTAATACTTACAGCTATCGATTCATTACACCTTTGGTATAATTAACATTTTTTGTTTAGCCATCTGTTGAGTTTTTATTCCAATGGTTGTGTATGGTAACTAGTTTATTTTTTGCCATCACCTGACAAAGGACATTTGACATATTCTGCATCCACCACCAAAGTAAACACCTTATTGCAACCTAGATTATTACATAGAACAGTTTATTACTTTCTTTCCAGATCTACCAAAGAGAAAATAGGCATTAAAATAATTTAAATGGAAATAGCAGTCTTAAAAAACAAAGTTTAGTATGAAACAGTCCAACTAAAATAAGAAGCAATTAATGTCTCTGATATTGTAACTGGAATTTAACTGCAACCATAATTAGCTATGCTTCACCAGTTATTTAATTCAGTAGAATACAATTTACAACATTACTCAACTTACATGTAGGATGTCAGCCTCTGAGAGATTTATGCTGACAGCTGTTCATAAACATATTAACTGAACTCTTAAGAATTACCTTCCTATATCTACATTGTGCAGGAATACTATGCATACATAGTCTTCCTCACATATTAAGGAAAAGTAGTTTCCTGCTTAAAGCATGAATTTCCCACTAGATGAAAATTCTACTGAAAAGTGAAAGCAGTATTTGATTTAAAAACCTTCAGTCTTCTCTTTCTCTTTAAAACTACTATTACTACATGATACTATTTCCCAGCAGACTGTTTTTATTTTATCTGAAGTTGGCAATATCTTTGTGCAGAATCCTTTGAGCCAACCTCTAGTGAAAGATGTCAGATCAGTGTTGTGTAGAGAAACTTTTATTTGACAGGTAGATGACAGAAAGGCTATCACCAAAACATACGAAGTTGCTATAAAAGTCTTCTGCAAGATTAACGTTAACCCTTTTAATCTCTTTGCAGATTATTTATTCCCTTTTATTCCAAAAGAGTCAATTTACACAAATAAGCAAAGTAAAGTACAGGAGAAAAGATTTTGACTAAAAAGAATATATGGTAAAAGATGGACAATTTCATAATAAGACACAGTGGATGTCTACATTAGCATAACACACAAAAGAAAGATGCATGCCAAATTAAAATAAATAATAATGAATCAAGTTTAAATTATTCCTGGTTTTTATTTATTTATTTATTTATTTATTGGGGGGGGGGGGGGCGTCCAGAACTGAAAGCACTTTTAATTTTAAAACAATCTGATAAAGTCGTATTTTGGGATTATCCAGACTTTGGGCAAATAAACAGTTCTCAAGACTTGAGGTTGCTTGTTTATAGTGATATTCCCAGTTTGCACTGTTTGTAGTACTGTAAGTCATTAGAACAAGAACATAGGGTTACCATATTTGAACATTCAAAAAAGAGGACACTCCACCGGGAGGGTGGGGATTTACACTAGTATCTACCAGCTCGCGTTGTATTAATGTATTATACTGTTATATACGCTGGGCGCTACATATTGTCTATATTGAGTATATATAAGAAAAAGTGATATGGCCTCAAAAGTGAAGTATAATGATTTAAAGTTTACTGTACTTCTTTATATGTAGTGAGTCCTTTCCTTTCACCAGTTCTTCAGTTTTCTTTCTCCTCATGTGTGCACACATACTTCTCTGTAGATAGCATTTTTCTCAGCAGTGGTTGATTGCTCTTTAAGAAGGCATGACAGTCTTTACAAGAAGTTTGTCTGAAGTTATACTGTATAAGTAGAATTCCTTTCAGAGACTTAACATTCAAGTTGTTCCTTTCCTTTGTCCACTGGCTTTCCATCAGTGAAAAAATTCGCTCTACATTTGCATTGTGAGAAGGAATAGCAAAGAAGGACTGTGCAATCTTTAACAGTTCTCCCCTAACCGGCCCTTCATACAATTTCGGAAACCCAATGTGGCCCTCAGGCCAAAACGTTTGCCCACCTCTGTTCTAGATTCAAACCCAGGGTGCCAGGAAGCTCATCAGCAGACAACAGCCTCGGCGACTCAGTTTGGACCCAGCTCAGAACTCACTTCGTCCCAGATCTCAGAGTTCAGGGATATTCTGGTCACCCACAAGGTCTGATTTTGAACTCACAGACAAAGTTTGCCCTGAGAGGTTAGGTCTGATTTTGTCCCATCTCTAGTTGATTGAGACAAACTAAGTCTCTGGGGTGAAGTTGAGCCCAATTTGTGCAGCTGAAGGATTCATGGCTTTAACTCAGAACCAGATGAAATTCTGAGATTTCTATGGCACTTTCCCTTTGGGCTCATTCATGGGGGAGCAGAAGGGGGAAATCGAGTAGATCACAACCTAAAAATGCAGCCTGATAAAACATTGCAACACAAAAGCTGTTGGCTCATCCTGCCCCATCTGTGTCTGATTTTCTTTGACTGGTTGCTGGTTTGATTTTGCGAATGCTCACATGAAGGCTCTCTTTCCCCTTCATCCTCCTGGGCTCTCCTTACACCCGTACACCTCCCAAACCAGGCCCCATGGACCACAACCAGCCCAGGAGCAACAGGTACAGGTCCCCATCCACATCCCACCCAACTAAGGGTCAAATTCAGCCGCCGCTGCCTGGCTTACTTGGGAAAGTGAGCCGCTGGACCAGAGGAAATCGGCTGCTTCTCTGGGCAAGTCTCTGTAGGAACAGGATGCAAGGGAATAATAATAAAACGAACCACTAGAAAATATCAGCTGTCAGCAGCCTGGGTCCCAGCCAGCGTGCTTGCTAGGAGAGATCAGAAACACTTAAAGTCGCTGCCTGCCTTGGTTTCATCCCCCCTGTGTTCACCTAGGCTGCCTGAGCAGTTCCAGGACCCAAAAATGGAAAAACTGTACCTGCAAGAGACACAAGAGACATGCAGCCTGCTAACCCTGTAGAGTTGCACCCTGGCTTGCCAGGCTGTAACGTCTCGGCTAGACCAAGCCCCAAGCAAATCAGCAGCTCTCTCACCCAGCTGCATTGTCCATCCGCAGACAACTCTCCCTTCCCCCACTGACAGGGGAGGTTGTTTAGGGCTGGCTAGTCAGGCTGAAGTTGCAGCTTACATGGGAAATGGTTCTTCCTTCCAGTGCAAGGGGTTGCAGGGACCAAAGTTCAAATCAGCAAAGTTAAGCAGAACCTTGCGCTCATAGCAAGCTGGCTTCAGCTGCAAAGCACTGTAAAGACACAGGCCTTGATTTATCCCCTGGTCCTGGCAGCTTCTGCTCCAGGGGATCCATAAGTGGAGCCCCCCAGGAACGAAAAGTCCAGTTGGGGATTGGGGAAGTAGTAGACAAGGTCCTTGCAACCTTAGGAGCCGCACAGTGGAAGGGGCTGATCAATGAGGACATACTTATGCTGCAGCAGCTGGGGCAGCCTGGGCTCAGGGCCTTTCCCAGCTCCAGCAAGGGGTTGGGGCAGCCCAGGCTGGGGACTTCCACCCCAGCCAGCGTAGCCCAGGCTCGGGCTTTCCATCCTTCCTCCCCTGCTCCAGCTGAGGCTCAGGAATTCCACACCCTCCTCCTCAACAGCCGAGGCAGACCAGGCTCCAACCAAGCTAGGGACTGACTGTCTTCCACCCCAGCCGAGGGAGTCTGGGATTGGGACTTCTGTCCTGCCCTGCAGCCCTGTCCTCCTGCTGGCCAAATCTCATACCACGGCTCCCTGGGCTTCCTCCTCCAGCGTCTTCTGGGGGCTTTTGCTCCTGCCAGCTGCAGTCAGGGCAGTGTGGGCTCAGGAATTCCAGCTCCCCTCGCCCTCCCAAAGACCACGGCAGTTCAGAGACTCCAGACTTCTGCTCCACACTGCTGCCCAGGCTCAAAGGTTCTGCATCTTCCTCCCCACCCGGCAAAATCCTGGACATTTTGAGCTATTTAAAAATTCCTCCCAGATGGCAATTTAAGATCTAAAAAGCTGGACATATGCAGGAAAATATGGACATATGATAACACTAAAGAACACCTTCAGGAAGAATGCCCATCATCCCTGTTGAATATTAACCAAGGGCCATCTCCGTACCATAAAGCAGCCTCCATAGTTGCATGCACACTGAAGCCCTGCAGGCCCCTTTGTCTGTGCAATCATGAAGGCTGCTCTCTGCTTCAAGAAAGTACTTCACCCTTTGTATCAACTGTGGTTTAAACAGTATGAGTTTGCTTAAGAACGAACTTGAATGTACCATCCTAAAACAAGGGCAAGATGAAAGAGAAAATCTTCCTTGATTAAAATATTTCCCTGCCTAATTGGGTGTCAAAGGGGCAGCACTGATCAAAGGCATCACTGGGGGTGACAGTTCCATTACAGCTATAGGATAAAAACACCTACATCAAATCCTTCCCCACATTGTTCTCCCGAAAAAGCTCAAGAGTCACCAATTTGACAACCATGATGGTGGCAAACAATAAGGCGGTAAGAAAAGCAATTTCCTTTTACACACACACACACACACACACACTCTCTCTCTCTCTCTTTGATTCTTGACTTCTAATCTGATTAATCAAAGGTTGGTCAAAATTAGTTTCTCTTATCCTCTCATGAGGATTACCACAAGTGTGGGACACACCCTCAAAAACAGCAGCTCCCTGAAGGAGTCGGGGAGGCAAAGGCTCACAAGCCCAGACAGGCAGCAGTTGGCTTGCTAGATGGCAACCTCAGTTGCATGAGCATTACACTCCTTAAACCACTCTGCATCTCCCTGTCATGCAAAAGTTTTATTCCTTTTCTTCTGCATCATGCCAACTCCTCCTTTTAATAAGAGCCACAATGTGTTGCCTGGCATGTCCTGGGATATACTTAGTTTCTGTTACATCTCTCCCCAAAATCAATTACAGGATTACATTTGCTATGTAAGCAAAATGCCAGACATTCCAATGCATGTTAAAGCGTTCAACTGCTTCAACCAAAGCATGCAACAGCTAGCATAGCTTCATGCACAAGCCAACTGTCAGCCACGGACTGCAGAGAAGACCAAACAAATTTAATTGGTTAAAAGTATTACATCTTGTACTTGTGTGTGTGTGGTGGTGGGGAGGAATCAGCACAGTGCTAAGGAAACTAGTTGTGGAACACTTGGTAACAGTAACAGGAGTTGTGTGCCCAACTCCCCATGTTCCAAATTTACTGCAATGTATATTATGGACTTAGTTAAACCAGGTTAATCCGTACTTCATTTATTTGCATGTTTATGCATATACAAGATTTAAGTGGTAACCAGTTTTAAAACATGTATTTATAAGTGATTTCATAAATCCACATAAAACTAGATCTTGCAGAGTGATTCAGATTAACGATGTCTTGCATGTACTTACTATGTAAATAACCAAATTCAATTATATTAAGACTATAGCTTTTGAAGGTTTCTTTATGCCTTCAATTTTGCAGTCATACAATCTTAGTTAAATATAAGATGGTTACAGATTGAAGCATAAGGATCCCATCTGTAATCATAAACGTATTTTTCAGTACACTCAAAGAAGACTGATCTAAAGTCACTTCTTGTACTGGAGCTATTTAATATTTCTGCTGACTCTTCTCTAAAACAGAGTCAGAGTTTGAAGGCAGAAGGGACCACCTAGAACATCTAGCACTGTGGTTCTCCACCTTTCCAGACTACTGTACCCCATTCAGGAGTCTGATGTGTACCCCTAATTTCACCTCACTTTGTATTTGCTTACAAAATCAGACATAAAAATGCACAAGTGTCACAGCACACTATTACTGAAAAATTCCTTACTTTCTCATTTTTACCATAGAATTATAAGATTAATCAGTTGGAATATAAATACTGTACTTACACTTCAGTGTGATACCTGAGCCTGTTTATCGCTTGTGAGTGTTGTCTGAAGCCCGAGCCCCAGGCGACACGTAACTTAGCTTTGCAAAGCCCCCAGCGGCATGGAACCCCAGGCAATTGCCCTGCTTGCCACCCACTAATGCTGGCCCTCCACTTGTGATTCCCCTAAAGCTGTCCCATGTCACTCTGCTCCCCCCCCCACCCCCTGCCCCTAGACTGCAACCACTAGGTTGAGAAACAATTATCTAGATGACTTGAGTATCCCCTGGAAGACCTCTGCATACCCCCAGGTATACGCATACCCCTGGCCTGACTTCCAAGGTATCACATGTCAGCAATATCACCCAGCACTGGCACACTAAACCCAACAACTGAAATTGAACCAAGTATTAGGAATTATTTTGGGAAAATTCTATGGCCTATATTACACAGTCCTTTCTGGTCTTGAACTCTATGACTAGCAGGGAATTGGTTACATGTGATATACCCAGATGATAACAGCAATGCTTTTATTCTTCCCACAGCTATAGGCCTTGGTAGATAACATTCTGGCTGTGACCTCTGAGTCCAACCAACTGTACAATGCATTTGTTTTACCTAAATCTTTGGGACACCTGGGACTTGTCAGAAACCTCTAGTTAAGTATCGGAGAAGATTTAGCTCTGTTCAAATGTATATAATTTTGTAACATCGTCCAAGAAGTGGTTACACTGACTAAAGATCACTAGGAGACAAGAGATCTCCAGCAATATCCCTTCCTTCAGCCTTTGGGCACACAGACCCCTTATCATAAATGGGGTAATATTGAGTTGGATACATTGATTATCAGCTGGGGATTCTCACATGGTGGTGCACTCTCAGTTTGTTTAGAGCAGCATTGCACAGAATCCAGCCCCAACTCTGCAATTATAAAATAATAAAAGTTGTTTTAGTTTAACCTTACCTTGCAAAGAAAGCTGATGTTAAACCCCAGCGATTGGGCATTTCTTGAGCCTGAATTCATATAGTTTCCAACCAACAACACTAGCTCTAACAAACTATTAAAGCTCTCACTCTTCTTCAGCTCCTCACAGGCTAGAGATACTGCCATGATGCCAGGTCTGATGTTGTTTACGTGTTCTTCAAACATAAGCTTGAAGAGGATGCCATTGAGGCGAGGCCGTAACATTTTCACTGAGCTCATCTGCAAGATCAAGAATGCTAAGTGAGAATACAGACGAACAGAATGAAAAGCTTTTTATGCAGTGTATCTCAATTTTATAAACAATATTATCTCTTTCCAACATGAAGTCATACAGTACAACTGAATTCTCATTGTTTCAGGTAACGCATATCTCCAAATATAAGAGTTTTTCACAGAACAATGTCAATTTCAATTTAATCAATTGTAACAACCTATTTAATATTAATAAAACATTTTCTAGAGTTGCAGTTTTATTTAGGTAAATTGCTAAAATCACTGGCAACCAACATTGTACATTCTGCCAAGATGAAGTAGATGAAAACCAGCTACATGGAATGCTAAGAACTACAAATTAAATAAGACTCACACTGTCACTAACATTCTGTTATTGACATCACAGTTCCAAAGAAATTACCCATTATTATGGTGCTTAACATTCTAAAACTACTTCTTACTTTTGCACTTCTTATATTTTAAAATACACTAAAAAATTCTCTTACATTTTATAACATAGATGAAATATTTTATATACAAAGTTTCAAATTTCTTTTAAAATGTCCATGTTAAGTAATTATGTAAGCAATTAAGTAATTAAAAAAGTAATAATGAGGTCATATGAACTCATTTTAGCATACTGCATATATTTTAAAGCACTGCATATAGATTTCTTCTCAACAGTGCTTCTTGTGTTTATTATCAGATTTGGTTTTACACTGTATATTTTCAATACAATTTATATAGTACTCATTAGTTCTATCCCCTGTGATAAAAATAACTCCAATACTGTACATATTAACTAGCATTTAGCCATTTAAACAAAATGTGAAACAAACATTCAAAAGGAGTCTGCAGCTAGTAAACTCCCATTAGATTCAGATAATTTTGCATGCCAATTGAACAGACCAGTGGTTATCTTAATAAAGTATCCTGTCCTTGACCTCAGTACCAAGTGCTTCAGAAAAAATATTCAAGGATCACCCATCAGTGCAATATGAAATAATGTGCAATAAGAAAAGTTCTTGCCAACTTCTCAACATTCACATGTTGGCTTATGCCCAGAACCATAACTCTTCTAAAAAGCTACATTTTTTTTAAAAAAACATCCTCACTATAACTACTCTGGATATTTTTGTTAGCTGCATAAATGTCCAATACTTTTTTGTTTTTAAATCCTGTAAACTCTTAGCCTCACTCTTGGGGCAATGAATTGCACATGTGAATGTAAAATTCCCTTAATATTTTTTAAATTAATATTTGGTTGGATTACTGGTAATTTTCTTCTTCAGATGAAAATAAATTTCTCCCTCTTTCTTCCTGCAGCAGTAATGTGACTGATAACTGAACAAGAAATTCTGCAAAATGTTCATCAACCCCCATAAGTCTCTACTGAAATTGTCTGCTCTGGTCAGCCAGGCAGAGACATATACTCTTGCCCTACCTAGACTAAATCTCAAACGTTTAAAATGTATACCAACAGAGGTTTAAAAAGTAAATCAATTATGTAGGGAGATGAACAGTGATGGAACAGCAGCTCACTTGTCTGTCCTTTTTGTATTAGGTGAAAGAGAGCAATATCCATCATATTCACAGGTGTGTGTGTGTTTTTTTCCTGATAGCATCTCTCAGTTGAGGTCTCAGTTGCACACACTGGCCTTCTCCCTGAAGCCAAGATCTGTGATCTTGTGCTACATGTGAGGTGTTTTTCGTTCATTTTTTTAATAAACTGAGATCCAAAATGGGCTACTTGTCATTTCTCCCTAACAACTGTAGGCAATACTACCTGGAGCTGTGGTCTTAATAGTTGTTACTAACTAGGCATGACGATTTGGTGCCTCACTGATATTACTGAAGAGTGACTACCAAGAATAATCCCCCCCTCCACCAAAAAAAAATTGAATAGGTGGTACTTTTCTTGCTGGGATCTTTCAAACTTACCCCACAACAAAATGCTCCAGAAAGAACTATATAACCAATGTATCACAGCAAATGATGATGAAAATTGGCAGAGGAGGGGGCGGAGCTTTATGCTTGAGTCTATGATGAAATATATAACTCCCTTTGAACTAGCCTCATATTATGTTGCCTGCTCTCCTGAGGAGATAGTTAAACAAAAATCTGGTACTTTGAGACTCTTGAATCAAGAGCTAAGATTTGTGCAAAAAGGACTTCAGAGAAATATCCAGCCAGGACACAGACTAGCTCTATTCTTTCTATTCCCTACTTGGATACAAGTGGTACAAAATTTAAACATTGGTATTTCAATCTGCTGTCCTTTTGATACACTTCATTTAAAAAAAAAAACAGTTAACTAAAATACCATCATCTTTGCACTTTGGCTATTTCTCAATAGATACAGTTTTTCTTTTTGCAAAGCAATCATTCATAATACCTCCAAACACTGAAGCTAGTCAGGAAGGAATCAGTCATGCACTACACCTTCAGGAATATACTCGTTAGTGACTCAATAACTTAGTCCCCGCTGATCAATTTTGCTAGATTTATGGCTCACTGCCAAAAAAGGTCCTTGTCTTTCTTATTCATCACAAATAATGTAACACTTTCTCTTACCTTCCAAACAGACTACTAAAACATGAGAGTAAATTCTAATGATTAAAATAGAAAAATGCATAAAAAAATTGTTTTAAATAACATTATTGACAGAGAATTACAGCAAATCTTTTTAGAGGTATCTTAATATGTGAGACATATTAGAACAGTTGTGCCCAAACTTTTCAGGTTCATGCCCCCCTTATGCCCATCTGTGCCCCCTTCCCACCTCCTCCCCAGAGCCAGGGCCAGGAGCGGGATCGTGCCTGAGGGGGGACATGGCCGGAAATAAGGGGGCTGAGGCTGGGGCTGCACCTGGGGGGTGGGACCATGGCCAGAAGCAGAGGCAGAGCTGCAGCTGGGCTGAGGTGGGGGCCAGTAGCCAGGTGCAGCTCCACTCTCAGCTTTACCCTCAGCCTCGGCTCTAGGGCGGGAACAGAGCTGTGGCCAGCATGAGAGGCTGGGGGCTGGCACATGGTCAGGAGCCGAGCCACAATGAGGCCAAGGATGGGGCCACGTGCAGCGTCGGGAGCCAGAGACGTGGCTTGGGGCAGGACCGGAACAGAAGCTGGGAGCAGGGAGGGGCTGGGTGGCACTCCATCCCCACCCCCAATGGGACTGGCCCAAGAACTCCCAACGCATCTCCAAACCCCCTAGAGGGGAGCACCCTAGTTTGGGGACCTCTGTATTAGAGACATTTACATGTAACATTTTACATTTACATGTGGAATTAATTGTCACAAAATTAAGGCCAAGAACTTTTTGGACATATATATGTCTAACAAGAATATCAGAGTAGTAATAGTAAGGATTTAAAAAAAAAAGTTTTTAGAAGATTTATGTTTCTGAGTGTAATCCAACATGCATCTGCTGAGAGGTTACCAAGAACTTTAGGTCATTTACAACTGGTCGAATTTAATACATACATTATAATTCATAACCTTAAATACTCTGTGATATTGTAACACCAACAGACCCTAATCATCAACGGGTAGGATTGAACCTGAGACTTCTGGAGTTTAGAGCATAAACCTCTACCACATGAGCTAAATGCCAACTAGCCGTTACCTAAGGCTGTAGAGTAGGTTCATTAATTGCTCTCTAAGTGGTCTTGATGTCACTAGATGGGACAGAACACCACACCCTGAAGGTGTATGGGTTACAACATCACTACCACCAATATATGATAGTTATAGTAGGATCCAAATCCTTTCTGTGGAATAGTCCATAGAAGAAGTTGTCCTCATAAAACTCAAAGTTTAATCCTGTGACGTTTCCACTACATTCTTTCACCCAAAAGGAAGGTTTTATTGCTGCTTAAAGTGGATATGGAAAGCCTGGCTCTTGGTGAATCAACACAGAAAGCCTCTAAGCTATTTCTCCCACCCTAACTTACACCTATGTGATACCTCTGAAAATACCTAACCCAGAGTTATCTCAGATCCTGATGAATCATCCCTAAGCTACTTGGAAGCCTGAGTCTGTTGACACAGATACAACATAATATAATAATAATATAGAGAGATATACCTATCTCCTAGGACTTGAAGGGTCACTGAGTCCAGCCCCCTGCCTTCACTAGCAGGACTAAGTACTGATTTTTGCCCCAGATTCCTAAGTGGCCCCCTCAAGGACTGAACTCACAACCCTTGGTTTCAGCAGGCCAATGCTCAAATCACTGAGCTATCCCTCCCCCCTTAACAATACTGCGTAAGGCTGATGAGCTATCCCTAAGACAGAGAGCTTGATGAATCATCGGAAGGAATTACCAGCAGGTCTTGTGATGAGCCCCATACCATTCAACTGAACTCCAGCTAATCCACATGCAAGGACCCACCCATATGATCCAGAGGTAGGTATATATGTGCCTAAGGGAAGCAGTCTCTCCAGACTGTTTAATATCACTACCTGGCCACAAACATTTTCACTGCCAGTAGTTTCAACAGACTGGCAGCCTGCACCAGTTCCTGTCTTAGCTGGCCCAGAGACTCTGACACCCTTTTCAATGGCCACTAAGAAGCTGTGCTTTCGTTAACTTCTTTCTGAATGGCTGCATGGCATTCTTACACATAGTTTGGTAGCAGCTGTGGGGAGAGTTGCTCCTGGAACAAACATCATTAATTTCCACCTAAAAGTCTGCTAGACTGCTTGGGGAATATGATGGGGACAAACAATAAGTAGATAAAACATGAATTACAAGAGCAAGACTCTGACTGTAGCATCAGCTATAGTAGTGTAGTATTAGTCATACACAGAAAGAAGTTGGCAAAGGTATGCTAGGGCCATATGTTTAAGTTTGTAAAAATGCACAAGGATCAAACTCCCTTCCTGTACAAGAAAATGCAAAGTCCAAAATGTTTAGATGAAATTTGGATGGGATACCTAATAAAAAGAGCCATGGGGGAAAAGCAAAGAAATGAGTGTAGTTGCACAGATATAGACATATAATATTCTTAAAGAAACACTCCATAGCGGATGTCTAGTCAGTTTATGAGACCAAAGTGTTTTGTTTTGTTTGTTTTCTGTTTCTAATAAACAATTGGAAAAATAATATAATGAAGATTAAAAGTAAGCCTTTTTAATTTAAGATCATTATGCTGAAGTTCTAAACATCCTTTTTACTTTGAAATAGTTTATCTTAAATCTTGCTTCCAAATGGCCCATACAAATTCAGCTCATCATACAGGAATGAGTATATTCCTCCTCTGACATAACCACCACCACTTCTCAAGGCTGCACTTTATTTCACAGTAACATTAAATCACCAAAGCAGACACTAAGCCACCAAACAAGCTCAGGACACATTCTTTCTATAATCATTGCTAATTTTACAAATATCATCTCTGAAATGTCTTGCCTTCAAAAGTACATGTTTTACCTGAGAAGTAATGGGAATTAAACATTTATTACAAAGATTTTTTTTAAAGCTATTTTTATAACGAGTCTTGGACTGTTAGGAAGATATGCAGTGTTTGGTGCACAAGAATAATAGCACAGAAAGATAAAATGATTAAAAGCTTCAGATCACAAAATAGCATTACAGTGAGATGAGTTTGATTGAAATGACAAACATTTGTCAAGAAAGATTTGCTGCAGCATTTTAGCTGACTTGAATTCTTTGTTTTTATAATTCATTCCATAAAATAGTGTGGGACTATTGATCATGATCTTGTATTATGCTGTGAATTTATTTGTTATGAGGTCGTTGTCTAACAAAATACCATCATTTCCTTAGCTGAGCTATACTATACTACATTTAAAATATGTGGTGACAACTTTAGTGAGAGCAGTAACAAAAGGGTTATTTTCCTACAGAGTTAGGGATGCTTTTGTTTATGTATTATGTTCTTTATATTTCACTACTTATAAGAATGGCAAAGAGCATTTCTTCTAAAATTTCTCTCTAAGGGAATTCTCTGAGACTCCAATATAAGGCTATTGTAGCATTTTGGGAGTTCACATTTGGTTCTATGTTGGTGAAATCTAATTACAGAACACAACACCAGTTTGGAGTGTCTGCTCTTTTTTTTGACACTCTGCTCTCAGGTAGGCACTCATGGTCATGAGTAACTCCAGACATTGTGAAAGACAGTGGCAAATTAGCCACTTACCCAATGGGTCCATGCCCAGGAGCCCCAGCCAATTAGGGCCCCCCCAAAACACGGGCAACTGAGTGCCTCAAACCACTCTGCCTGCCTGGCATTTCAGCACAGGGTCTGGGTGAAGGGGCTTGCTCCACTCCATCCGCCCAGTGCTCCAGCCAGGGAGTGGGAGCAAGTACTTGCTGGGTGGGCAGAGCACCGGGTGGGTGGGTGGAGCGGACAAAGCCTCCGGGCCCTAACCCCACTCCTGGGAAGGAGCACCAGGTGGAGCGGGGCAAGCCCCCACGCCCTAACCCCATTTCCCCGGCAGGAGTGTGTGGGGGGGAATGGAGGGGGACTGCAGACGGAAGGTATGGGGAGGGGACCCCATTTGCTCTGGCCCATGGATCCCACAAAACCCTAATCTGCTCCTGGTGACAGAGGGTCCCAGCAGTGGGTTGGCTGGGGACGAGGATGAGTAAAGGGGGAGGGCAGAGCAGCCCCTCTCTCCCCATCATATGTACATAATTAGGGAATCACCACCACTGTAGACTTTTATCTGATGGATACTCCCAGATGTTTAGGAATGAAGCTGCAACCTAATTAAACAACAGATGCAGTGTCTCCTGTCCTTCTGGCATAGCTGGATAATGTTTGCTGAGTATATATAAATATAAAGTATATAAAACGTAGAAGGTGGTAGAAGAGCATGGGAACAATACACAGATTGTGCATGGACAAACAGCATAAAGAGGACAACGGGACTCTCCAGAAGCACATGGGAGAGGAATGCAACTCTCCAGGGGGCTGGGAGAAAGGTGGGATGCATTACAGGGGTGGGCCACATACAAAGGGATGAAACATATCATTGCTGGTAGCTATCCATGTGCACGTGATCAGATCTACACTGAAAATTTAGGTTGATATAGCCACAGAGCTTAAGGGTATAAAAATCCACTCCTCTGAGCACTGTAGATATACTGACCTAACTCTCCAGCATAGATCCAGCCAACTCACAGAATAATACTTCTCTCAGCCTACCTACTTTCACTCATGGACCTCTTATTCCTGCAGCCACAAAAAAAAAAAAAATCTGTTTTCTGTACACTACAAGGGTATGCCAGTGTAGCTATGGTGCTATAACTATATTCCTCATACCTAAAATGTAGCCTAACTCTCAACATCAAGAGCTACTTTAACATTCTGATAAATCTCCCCAGCCCTACCAAACAAAAACAAAAACAGATTGTAACCCTGGTAGTACCAGTATCCTTAAACTGTCATTCCTTTGGATGCAGCCATACCCGAATCAATTAAAATGTTAAAATACCTTAAATTCTCATATTGTACTTTGTGTAAAACACTGTTTCCTCACCAGCCTGGAGAGTTAGCAGCTGCACCTTAGTCCCTCTTTCTTGGCTTTATTTATTGTCCAAAATAATCACAAACTCACAAAAGGCAAACAAAGCTTCCAACTGGTGCTTTCTACTCAGACATGAAAGGAAGGGATGACCACCTGGAGTCTTCCTTCATCAGTGACTACTGCAGGAGACTGCCCCTTCCTGCAGTCACCCCCAATTAAGCCAATTGCTGTTTTTTTATGATCGCTCACTCCTTTCCCAGTTAGGTCTGATGATTGACCAGGGCTGCCTACTTCCAACCTCTGGCACTTAGAAGGGCATGCCACCCATGTCAGAGAAGATGATGTTCTGCTTACTAAGGGACTAGACTTTTTTCGCAATATGTTGGGGCAACAAATATATTCTCCCATTGTACTTGAACGTCATTAAGCTGATTCCTATTAAATGTGAAACTATTTGATCCTGGGATATAACTTCAGAACTGTCCAGATACTTAGAATACACAATTGATCTTAATACTTCATCTAAATGAAAATTGGATCATCACATTTCCATTCACAAATAAGATGAATATTAAGCTAATTAGTCTATTATAATAAGTAGCCTAATTACAAAATATTCCTTTTCTAAATGAATTTTAAACATCTAATTCTGACCTTTATTAATTGTGATGGGTATACTGATTAGTCAATCAAAACCTTATTAATAATTAATATACCTAATCTGTATATAGAAATAGTTATACCCATTTTTAAAAATCTATCTTTATTTTACCCTGTCCGGCCTCCTATATTTATTTTTTAACATGTTCTTCCTAACAACAGAATTCAGATTATCATTAATCCAAGACACTCAGGACTTTAGTCTATCTATTCAGGTCACTAATCCAATGGGAAAATGAAACACTCTAAAAAGGAAGCTCCTTATTTGATTACAGATGCCAAAATTCTTCACTTTAACAAATTTTGATGCATTTTCTATTTGAATTTTCAGAATTTCAATGTTTAGAAACAAACTATTCACTACATGCATAATCAAGACTAGGCACATTATAAGTAAAAAAAAAATATTTTTGCTACTAAGTTGTTGTGCTGTGCCTTTTAAATTCTCTCTAGCACTCTTTGAGCATATTCCCCAGAACAAAGGTACAGCAGTGAACATAAAGAAAATTATCCTACATTTCCTTTGGGTCTTCAAGATATTGTACATTCACACAAACCTCATGCACATCAGACATGATTATTTTGACGAGCAGAGTCCATCAGGGCCACATATGAGCCCTGAGCCTCCTCATGACCCAGCTCATATGGGTCTGCAATCCTCCTCTTCTCCTGTGTTCCTGAAAGACCACCTCTAAGGCTCCCAGATGAAGCAACCAGATCACTTCTGTTTGCAACAAGCACTTGTGAGAATGCTCTGAAGAAGGAGGGGGAAAGATGTTGGTAAAGGGTAAAGAAAGGAATTGGATGGAATAGCCACAAGCAATGCAAGTCTAGCTCTCATTTATTGGCTGTAAAGTCCAACAATACACTATGAAATAATGCAAGGTGGCTTCTAAAGGAACACGTGCTAGCACAGTGACAACAGAGCAGGGAGAGAAGGGCTGATGTTGAGTCATGGCAGGCAAAGGAACCCTGTAGCTCTATAGGGCAGAAACTGGGGTTGTGCAAAATGAGTTCCCAGCACAATACCCCAAAATTATTCTCACTTTGTTTGGAAACCCAAATTCTTTGACAATACCACCCATTAACTAGTTTTCAAAACTAAACTTCTGGGATGATCCATTGTGTTGCACAGTACATATCAGTGAGAAGCAGTGCAGTGAGGTGATGGGTTTTGGAAGTGGGGAGGGAGCTGTGATGTGTGACATGGAGAAATATTTGAATTTTAGTAAGGGTTGACAAACTGGTCAAGGCCCACTAGCAAGTAGCCAGAGAATAGCTACTGAACTCCTGGTAGGTCAGCTAAAGGCCACTAAACATCTTAGGGATTGAGTGGGTCACCCATCTGCTGCAAGCTCTCCTCACCCCTTCTTACATGACCCACTAGGTTTGCCATCATGGTTCAAAGACTGCAGTCCATTCATGGTATGCAGCAAAGATCCATGACTTCACCTGTGCAGTTGCTGTGAGTCACACACAACCAGAGCAGCCAAGCAGCTTGCTCCATAGAGCCAAATAGAAACAGATTACTTTTTAATGTTTTGGCATTGGAGCTTGACCCCGGTGCCAGACACTAGATTTCCCTAGGAGCAGCCCAGTCATAAAAATTGTGTGTTGATCTTCCCTCCATTTTATCTGTAGTTCTTCACAAAAAAAGCATTATAAGAAAGTTGAATCTTTAAGAACAGGTCATTCTGGTCATTTTTCAAATCTGTTGCTGAAAACAATTAAAAAAAAAAAAAAAGGTTTTCCGCTTTCAGGGTTTCAATTGGAAAAGGTAGAAAACTGTAAAAAGGGGAGACAGATGAGTACCACACTGAAAAAGTGAGAGGAAAGTTAAAAGTTTGAACTAAAAAAAAACTTTTGTCACATTTTTCAAGTCAAATAGAAGTGTTTCCCCCCCACTTTCTTTGTATTTACTTTTCTCTCTTTTTTTCAAGTGCAAATAAAGTAAAAACCCAAAAGTTAGAATTCAACAAAATTTCAAAATGAAAATTTCAAATATACTGAAAAAAGTTGGTATTTTTCCCTAAAAACTTTTGTCACTGTATAAAATATGGGAGACACTTTATGATATTGTTAAAACCAATATTATAATAAGTCTAAAGTCGAAGTCCTAAGTCTTCAGGGCATCCATTACTGATCATCAGTATGCTGACTGTGTCATTCACACACACACACTGAGAATGACCTTCAGTCCATACTGGATTTCCTTGTGCAAGTTTACCAAAGCCTAGGACTCTCACTCAGTATTGAGAAGATCAAAATACTCCATCAATCTGCTTCAGGCCTTGCACATGACTCACCACAAATCGCCATTGAGGGACAGACTTTGGAGACAGTCAAGCACTTTTGCTACCTCGGTAGCTAACTTTCTCAAAACACAAAAATTGACAGTGAGATCCAGCAAAGGATCCAGTGCGCAAGTGCTTCCGTTGGGAAACTGCTCTGATGAATTTCAGGTCAGGACTGTGATCTACGGCTGGACACCAAGATTCAGGTCTATAAGACAATTGTTGTTCGCACGCTCCTCTATGGATGTAAAACCTGGGTGATCTATTGACAGCACTGCAAGAGTCTGGAGAGGTACCACCAATGATGCCACCGGAAGCTCCTTCACATCAAGATTCCTGCACTAACACCAGCATCCTCACTGAAGCCAGTGTCACCAGCATTGAAGCAATGATCCTCCTGCACAAACTTCGCTGGGCCGGACATTGTGTGCCAACCCAAGAAGAATGGAAACAAGAGGTCTTATATGTGACCATGTCACCTGATAATGAAATGCATCTTAAATCTGGGACCATATATAGCAACTGAACTACACACTTTTTACAAAATACTTCTGGTTGTACTTTTGGGACTTAAACTTTACTATATAACTTATGCTATATTGGAACATCTGATTTAGAGATGAGACCTAATCACAAATGGACATATTTTGATTTTCTTATTTTGGTCATACTTTGTGTCCCTATTAGGACTACTTTTTGGAGACGAGTGCTGCTATTCAATATGAGTAACATCAGAATCTAGCCCAGAATTTGGATCCAGATTTGAAATTTCCCCAACTGCAGAGGTTTTACTAGGTTTTGGATTCAGGCCCACAATTTATCTGAATAAACAAAGCTAGTGAACTCAAAATTTATTGATTCTTCTTAATAAGAAATCTTGGATCTCTGCTCAACTTCCCCTCCTTTTAGTAGCAAAATGATATATGTTACAAATATGTGAGCATGAGTAGCCTAATTTTTTTTATTGCAAGGCGAGAAAGGAATATCTGAACTGAGAAATAATACTTGGGTAGCTCTTTCAATTGCCAGAACAGTCTCTTAGATATTAAGTACAAACAACAAATGGGCGAAAAAAATCATCAGTAGATGACTCTGCATGAATTAATCCTTAAGAAGCCCTAAAATATACCTCTTCTGCTCTATTATTTATCAACAGCACTCCACTGTCAATCAGCAGAGAGATATAAGATTTGATTTGTCACAGAAATGACTTTTATAGAAAGTGGCCGTTAATTATACATCACTGCTCCTTTCAGTAATACAGTACAGAGTAGTCTGTCAAGTACCTGTAGAGATTCTATTCTACAAAGATCTTAATTTCCTGATTTTGGACAATATTGTGCTAAAGAGAGACAGACAGACAGACAGAGCGAAAATGTTCCATAATCTGTACAGTCTGAAAAACATGCATTAACAGTAATGAAAAAAAAATCAATATACTATTGAACTGCTTTTCTTTTTAATATATTATAAATGACAACAGCTGGCTGAATATTAATCTAGTACATACCACAACTCCAAACTGTTCTGGCTCACAGAGATCATCATATTCATGCTTTAACTGGGCTAAGGCACTGAGTTCCTTTTGTTCAGGAAGATTCTTCACCAAATTCTGGAACCAAAGAAATAAAAAGGGATATTACATTACCTTTATATTCTGCTAATTGCTGTGATTTTAATGAGCATTTGAAAATATTGTATATGATATGATGTTTTCAGTTTGTTAGATGACTTGGTAAGTAAGGGAATATTGTGAGACCCACTTTTTTTTTTCCCATTTATGTATTTCCAATGCCATGCAAACATTGATCTCTTAACATACAAGTAACACAACAAATTAGTAAGTTAGATGGGTTTGTACAGATGTCAGCATCTCCACTAAACAGACTCTGACCGGAATCATGATTTTCCAGTGTTAAGGAGTTAGTGCTGTGATCTCTGAACCACTGGCGCCAACACATTCAAGTATTAGTCATTAGCTGCCAACTTTTTCTTTTCTTCCCCGCCCCCCATGGTTTCATTTTCCTCATTAAATTATAAATAAGGAACATTATCTTCCTTCCCACCCATATACAAAGCAAAATTTTACTTCACAAAACAAATTTGGGCCTTATCCACAAAAGCAGTCTGCAGTCATCACGTAAGACATTTACACACATTCCAAAACTGCATAAAGTCTCTGGGGCTTTAGCTATTAAGCACAACCTTTTCAACCTCTTCTCCTCTGATAATGCTTAATCAAGCTAAGCAAGATGTAAAATTGGTTCATAAGCTCATCTCACTATATGCTCAAAGAAAATGCTGTGCGTATCATATGACCAATTAAACTCTGGGAAAAGGACAGACCAAATTTGCATGCCCCTCTCCATTGCTTTATTTTAAATAAATATACTTCGGGTAGTACAGGTGTACAGAAATCCCTAATTTTATAGTTAAATCAATATATTTACAATATATTCTTGCACAGTTTTTTTTTCTTTGTCATTTGTAAGATGAAGAGAAGACTAACTTCTTTTTTAATTGAACAGGATATGCTTATCTGCTCTAAGAGACTCATGGATCTTATAGGCTTCCTGTTAAACACAGGTGTCCAGCTGGATCACAATGTTGCCAGGCTGATAGAACATGTGTACTACTATTGTCCACACTCATCAATCCACTAGCCCCTAGTGGCTGTCCTTCCCTCTGCCTTGCTGCCACAGATTGCCATTGTTCACTGATGACTCTACCACAAACTAGGAACACAGAAAACTGGAGCACCAATGGCAGAAGATAATATCTGAATCAGCACTAGAGTAGCATAAGGATTTTATAGGATCCCTTGTGATGATGAATATAGGACCCATATTTCCCCTCTACACCTTTACAAAGCTGTTTCAGATAGCATACATGTCAATAAGGGTGCATTTGCTAAGTTCCAGAATTTGCTATCTAATGGACTACCTTGCAGAAAAAGGCTGAATACATTTAAGGAAGTTTTCTAGACTTACGGAAGGGAAGCTGGGGCAGAACAGGATAAAAGTAATGCATACTGTGAAAGTAGAATTAATTATATTGTAAAAATAAGAATGGATTAAAGAAATGTTGTCTGCACCTTTAAGTATAATTGTTGGAATGTTGCTATCCAGGTGTCAGGAACACAGACATTAGCATAGAACAATTGCACCGTTTAAGGGCAGTTGGAAAACTATTAGCCTTAGATCGATACCAATCAGTAAGAACGTGGAATGTGCATGCTGTGTCGCAGATGGTTTTTCCTGTCTGTTGCTTTCTTTGTCCCTTTGTCTAAACTCCTGCCCTTTTATCTGTATAAATAAGATAGTTTGTGTCTTGTATGGGGCTCACATTATCTGGGTGTATTAGCAGAGTGCTGTGCTAATAAAACAGAGTGGTCTGACAAACTGAGTCCTGAGTCTAACTTTGACAATACCTTAACTAAACAGAAGCCATTCTAACAAGCTAACATTACACTATCTTACTGATGTACAGACTACTCAGGGTAGTTGACACAGGTCAAACACCCTTGCTAAAACTGATAGGACTTACTACAGTCTCCATCACTGTTAAGCAACACCTGCTGGTTGCTGACCCAAACTGAGGTCAACATGTATTTCCATATATTTATTAAAAAAACATTTTCATCACAGATTGAACATATGTTGGAAATCAAATTACAAAACTGTATCTGTGACTGGTATCTCACCACTCATGGTTCAGCCTACTGTAATTTTGAGAGGCTACTACAACTAACGGTTTTTAAATAGAAAACTTCAGTGTAGACATGTCTGTGACACCACTGTAACAGTATGTATACAATCTTTCATGCATTATACCTTTCACATTATGGCATCTTAGCAGTATGATGTAAAATAATTCCTGTTCAAAGAACAGAGACTTTAACTGCTTTCCACATTTTGGCAATTTTTTTTACAGCATTCCCCAAACTTTATTTTCCTTAAACATTAATTGCACGCTTAAATGTTAGCTAAGTGAAGGTACTGAACTATAATGCCCTTACTTTCTTACCAAAACCTCTCCGTTCCTCTCTCATATCAACTCATTTAGCCATGCTACTTGTAGAAGAACAGATTTGGGCTCTCCATGATTAAGTCCATCATATTGTACATAAATTGTGTTTAAACTGGAAAAGACCCTCATTTATTTAGTCAAACTCATTTTAGAATGGCATAACCATCACTGTGCCTATGCCATCTAGAATTAAGTAGT
The DNA here is from genome assembly GCF_003597395.2 of Chelonoidis abingdonii. Lineage (NCBI taxonomy): Eukaryota > Metazoa > Chordata > Testudines > Testudinidae > Chelonoidis > Chelonoidis abingdonii. Next base: position 69,253,882 of record NC_133776.1, read on the forward strand.
GTTCTTATAGTTGTTTTGCTTTTTAATATTATGATTTCTTTTTCTCATGTTGGTTCTATCCATAGATTTTGTTAAGGAGAAACATGCTTGATTTCATTTTTAAGCAAAGTCCTGGCAAAGACGATACACAATATTACTCTAGCTCCAAGATCTGCACCATACCTATTAGTCACAGCTTCTAAAAACATACTGTACGTAGTTTTCAAAAAACACTATTCTGCTAACACATTTGTTTTATACATGTGAACGTCTAAAACCTTCAGATACAGAATCAATAGTTAGCAGTTGTGACTCAAATGAAGCAAAAGCTTACACTCACTGATTTTGGATAGAATACTAAGAAAGTTTTGTGTTGATAATATAGTACAACTCCTTCAATACCAGTTACAAGCTTACATGAATTAAAAGCAGAGGTGGTAATTTGTCTAAGTATCAGTGCTGTGAGAAAAAATAGAAATAAACAAAATATTATGTGATCAGTTCCAATCTGATTTTCACAGTTCTGAAGAACAAATCTTTGTCCTTTCCTTATTTCTTCATAGGAAAAAATTAACTTGAATTGAATGCTCACATCCATCAAGATACACATGTCCATGAAATACAAGTGAAAATGGAAATTTACCGCAGCACGTTGTCTTGAAGCCTTTGCTCTATTCGATGCTTAAGTAATAATTACTTCTATTTTTTTCTATGCAATAAATTCTCACAAATTAAATATCCAAGGAAATACCAGTCTTTCATGCAAGCACATAAAGAAAATTAATTTTTGTGACTTTGAGGGAAAAGTCATTTTGCCCATTATAACTCTCATTTTCCTTTTAAGAAAGGATACAACTTAAGTTTAATTTACACATAGCATTTAACGGAACTGACAGTGTCTCAGAATCTTTCAGCCAATGTCTTTTAATGGTTTCAACTGTCAAAATGCTCCTCTATAATTCATTTCCCTTTTAAAAAACAAAGCACCAACATAGTTAATGTGGTTTAGTAAGTGTGCATTTCAAGATCTTCTGTTTTATTTGCATAATCCAATGCAACACGGAAAATACCATATTTTAAAAGGGCTGCAGGGAACAAAATAAGCAGACAGAAATGCACTCAAGCTGCTTCATACACAGAGACATGCACACATTATTTCTCCACAGGAGAAGTCTTGTGGTGGTTGTTTCAAAGCTGATTATAACAGTCACAAATGTATTAACAAGGTAACAAACTGCACTTCAACTGCAGTAATGTTAAAATGTGTTGAAAACAAGCAGAAAACATCAGATTCACAACTGCTTTTTTTTTTTTTTTTAAGTTTACCCAACAAAGAATTTTGTTTTTCTTTTAAAACTAAAGGTTGTAGAAATCTGTGTTTTACTACTTTTGTATCTATTTATTTATGAAATATGGATAAAAAGTAATTTAGGAATATTTTATTATTTCATATTAAACTTTTTAACCATGTATATTTCCAAATGGTCTGGAATGCCACTGTAGCTAATAAAATGTTTACAGTATATTATTAATATAGCAGTGTTAAGTGCTATACAGACAAATCATGCACAGAGATCTCAATATTATAGAAAGCAAATGATGGGGGGAAAGAACACAACGTACAAGCAGACTGGCCAGGGTGATAGCAGGAACAGAGAACTAACAAGACAGCTGCCTATTTTTTGATTATATTAGAGTTGCAAAGTTAGATATCTAAACTCAGAGATAGACATCGTAACAGAAGTGAGTCTTCATTTAAATCCTTCCGTGCAGAGCAGCTCAGGAAAGGTGTTCCTTGAGTGAAGAGCAGAATGAAAGACACTTGTGGGACAAATAGGTTGCTGACTGAAGGAAGAGGACAGGAAACAACAAAACAAGAGAAAACTGAGTAAGGAGAAGCAAGGATATGTAGGGCTTCAAAGGTGAAGATGAGAAGTTTAGTTGTGATGGAGAAGGTGGGGACCATTGAAAAAAGGGTTGATGTGGTCGGTTTTCCTCGTAAGGACTATTTTACAAGGACTAGTGAGAGATGATCTGATGCCCAATGAAGCTCAAGAAAAGGTGGTTTCATTTTTTCTTCCCTCTTTTATCTCAGATTAAGATCAAGTCTACAATCTGGCAATAAATATCACACACCCATGGAAGACACTACTTCTTTTGTTTGAACATCTTTTCTAAAATATCCCAGAGCTGTTTTAATAAGACATACTGTAACCAAATATAGTCTAATTGAATCATTGAGTAGTTTTCTGTCCATCCCTCCCCATCCCAAATTAACTATTTAAAGATATTCAAGATATTAAGTGAGGTACAAAGCTAAATTTACTATTGTAATAATAAAAGAAAAAGCCTCTTCAAATACAGTTGTTATATTTCTATTTACCTTCTGTTATAATCATGCTTTTATTTCTCAATGGAGTGTATTAATTTCCAAATTATTTTTACTCAGGTTTATGATTAACTAAATCTACTTATGAAAATTATGTAAACTTCGGTGCTAATTATCTTCTTTTTTTTGTTTTGTTTTGTTTGTTTGTTACTGGTTCAGTTTGCACTTTAGAAGTAAAATGGTAAACTATCTCCAGACAGTGAAAATGGTGTTAGAATCAAACAGACTCAACAAGCAAAAGAGCAATCCTGCTGGGATTACATTTAGAACAAATAGCAGATGTGTGATGATAAAATTATTTCTGCGGTTTATTATGTCTCTATTTGCATACATTCAGACTGCAGCACAAATGGTCATTTATTATTAAGACCAATGTTCAATTTAAAATATCTGTATCACTTGGAGTCAGCAATGCCAAGGATCCCCTACAGGATAACTAATGAACTAACACACACACACTTACGGTGCTATGCACGCACGTGCATAAACGCGCACACAAACACATGCCCCAGATACAGGTATATATGGAGCTATGCATGCACACACACACAAACCCTAGATACAGGTATTTATGGAGTTATGGGAGCTGGGAAGGTCGGCTCTGAAGCCTAGGAAGTTCATGGCAGTAGATGAAGGATATGGTCCAGAGTATCTTAATAATCAAACAATAATTTAAAATGCATTTTGATATGCAATGTTTCTTGAGAGTTAATTAATGCAAAGGAACCGGATTCCAAAATGACTGATTTAATAAGTAAATATTAAACTGATGCCAACTCTGTCCACATATCTATTCAAGTGACATCATCATAGGACCTAATCACATCAGCCATACCATCAGGGGTTCATTCACCTGCACATCTACCAATGTGATATATGCCATCATGTGCCAGCAATGCCCCTCTGCCATGTACATTGGCCAAACCGGACAGTCTCTATGCAAAAGAATTAATGGACACAAATCTGACATCAGGAATCATAACACTCAAAAACCAGTAGAAGAACACTTTAACCTGTCTGGTCATTCAATGACAGACCTGCGGGTGGCAATTTGCAATAGAGAAAAGTTTCAAAAATAGACTCCAAGGAGAAACTGCTGAGCTGGAATTGATATGCAAACTAGATACAATCAATTTAGGCTTAAATAGGGACTGGGAATGGCTGAGCCATTACAAACATTGAATCTATCTCCTCTTGTAAGTATTCTCACACTTCTTATCAAACTATCTGTACTGGGCTATCTTGATTATCACTTCAAAAGCTTTTTTCTTTTACTTAAATGACCTCTGAGAGTTGGAAAGACAACCCCCACCTTTTCATGCTCTCTGTATATGTTCCATTCTATGCATCTGAAGAAGTGGGCTGTAGCCCATGAAAGCTTATGCTCAAATAAATTTGTTAGTCTCTGAGGTGCCATAAGTGCTCCTGTTCTTTTTACAGATACAGACTAATGTGGCTGCTACTCTGAAATAAGTAAATATGATTAATGATTTGAGTGAAGCTCTTACTCAAAATATTGTCATCACAGCAATGAGTACACAAATGGACTGGTATAGTATGAAGAGGATTTACTGATGCTACAGAGTTTGAAAATGCCTTAGAGGTTCGATTCAAAATACATTAATGATTTTGTAAGATGTTTTGTTAATTTGCTTTTTGTTAAATGATATGGCTCTTGCTTATATAGACTAAAGCCAGGAATTTACAATGGAACAAAACAACATTATTTTGGATTGCAAACAAGAATGCTGATTTGATATAAATCTCATGACAGTTCCATTGGATTAAGGCTATTATCCTTGTGCACAGCAAAATACCAAATGAGAAATTACAGTCTGCCTATCTAAAATTCTCCAGTGATTTACACTGAGTAGAATATACATAAATTCTTTCCAGAATGATTGTGTATTATTTGTCAAGGATGTGATCTTTCACTACAGAGTAACTTCTGCCTTTCTTGCTCTACTACCCAGTCCCCAAAACAGACACAGTTATTCATGTACTTTCAGTTTTAAAAGTTCTTAGGATTTGAGATTTTTTGATGAAAGATGGTATACAAAATGCCAGCTATTACCGAAACTACTACCTTTGTCCATCCACTGTTTTAAAACAGACCAGGATTGTTCACCATATACGTCTCCCGGAACACTTCTTTATAAATCACATTTTACGTAACTTATCCAGACATTATTAATAGGTGACAGTAGTCAATTAAAGCTTCATGTCTGATGTTTTAAGGTATGCACAGATACAATGTAGTGATAGGAAGATTGGTATTAAGACATTAATTTGATGGATTTGCAGACTTTCTACTTAAATTATTAATCTTATCTCAATTAAGAAAAATAAAACTAAATAAAAGGTTATATTTTAATATCACATCCTGGAACACAACCATAATACAACAGAAGATAAAACTCTATTTGCAATTATATTATATACCTGAAGTTCAAAACATACCTAAACTTATTTTTAAAAAAACTCTTTTGACAATCTCTCCTACTAATATAATGTGTCTAACATATGTTCTGAAGAAAGAATAACAGGGAAGTGTTGGCATATTCTGATATATACAAAAAAAGCTTTTCAAAAGTACTTGTTATAAAATGAAAGTTGGCAATAATGTAAGTCACATATCTCTAAAAACCTCAGATATAATCACACAGAATGAAAGGCATTAATATGCAAAGCGTCTTTACAAGTCACAGTCTTTTTGTCTTTTATTCAGTCCTAGAAACAATCTTCAGATTCCTCACTATGCTAACACAGAATACCCCTCCACACCTGAGGCATAAAGTTTAATACTGATCTAATGTCAATGATAATCCTGTTGAATTACTTAAAGCTCTGAAGGTAGCAGTACATGTGAATATGTTTAAATCTGTTTATTTTGCAGCTACTCAGCAGAATTAACTAATCCAAATAAATAAATATGATCAAATACACATTGCCTTGATAATTCTAATTAATCTATGACAGACAGAGGGAGAGAGACAAAGAGAGGGAATCACTGACAAACTGTGATATTTTAAATTAAGAAAACAAAACAAAATCACAGAGTATGCATCCAATGCTGCGGCTGTTAAGTAGATAAAAAGAAAGATTATTTACCAGAAACTGAAGTTATCCAAATGTATATTTCTGCCTCTCTATACTGTAGGATTTGCACATATTACCTTTCAGGAGGTCCCAAGAAAAGTTGCAAAGTCAAATCATTGCTTAAGGTACACTTAAGCCTATTCATTAGAAAATCAGTTTATGATAGAACGTGACTTTGAATAGCTGTGAACCAAGGATTAATCACAACCAGATAATGTGATGTTAAATGTGACTGGCCTTGACTAAAACTGATGAAAAACAGGAACACCAACAGTAACAAAACATTGTGCACAGTCATGCTCATTGAAATTCTCAGGAGTACTTCCATATCAAAATTTGAATGCAATGAAAAACTGACTAAAATGTAACATTTAAAAAAATTACCAACTCTACTGCTAACAAAATCATACAAATATGTTCACTTTCACACACGCAGAGATAGAATGTTCTTCATAACAGCATGATTAACAGATTATAGTTAAGGCTGTCCATTGCAACGTAATTTTCATTTCTTGTATGTGTGTGGTGAGAATAAGGATGTTGTTTAATTGGAAATGTGATAGCATAATTCATATGCTAGTGTGTCTGAGCGCGGCAATGAAGATTCACGCTCTATTATGTTCATGTTGCTTTAACTTAAGATTTGTGTGTGTGTGTGTTTTTAAACCATTTGAGTGGTGTGGAAATACAGCTGAGCCACTTCAACTCTAAGTGAAAACGTTTCAATGGCAGTTTCACAGTATTATTTAGCACCAAAACTTTAACTCTATTTGGCCTATGTCTATGGGAGGAAAATCTTGCTCCAAAAGACCTTACAAAGCGTACACGAGTGGGACTCCTGTTCTGCACACATTTTCAAGTCCCTGGGTAATGTGGGATATATTGGGATTTCCTGGACCTGACAGGAGCAGTCTGTCCATGGTTCTTAGCCAAATAACAGCCACACAGTCAGGTGCAGTGACTTCAGGTCTAGATGGAGTTTCTGGCTGTGATGCTATGAGATCAAATACAGAAAGTGTGGGGGCTGGATCAGAGGTTAAATGGACATCTAAAGCAGATCTGTCAGCCAGAACTGCCTCAGCCAGTGCTGAGATACCAGAATGATCATAGCTTTATTACTGGAGTGCAGAAATCACCCTGGTAATCAGAGGAAAGATGTATACAAAGTCTTTGTTTCACTGTAAGAGAATCATCCAGTAGCAACCATGGACCCTCTTGAGCAAAAGTTTTAACATTTTGCATTGTCCTTTCTGACAAAGTAGTCTTCCATGTACCCCACTGATAGAATATCATTTACATGAAGGATGTGTACAGGGACCATTCATGGTTGGTCACACATTACCTGCTCAGGAAATCTGCTCACTTGTTCACTCCTGGAAAGTAAAGGGCCAATTGTGTCACTCTATTCTGGTAGCATCATTTCCAGAAGTTGATGGCCTCCAGACAGAAGGATGAGTGTCCCATTACTTTTAGTGACTGTGAAAATCTGCAATATCAAGTTTTGGAGGACAGGCAGGAATATTGTACAAACTAGCCTGGTGACTTTGGACTCCGGCCGGAATGGTCATGGGTACTCCCATGTTGTTTGAGGATCGGGCTTCTGTGGTAACATGACATGGCACTGTGACCTTTATTTCCTATTGCATTTTCAGTGAAGAACAGACATTCCTTAGCCCGAGTTGGAGAGTTTGAAGGCAAAGTTTGAGAAGCAGCTTCACATAAATGAATGCCAGCACATGGCCTACCACTAAGAGGTATGGTTCATATCATAATAGCTGTGACTGTGATGATCAGCTCTGATGTGGCTCCTGACAGTCCCACCAACTTTGCTGTCTGGCTGACTGGGGTGACAAGGGAAGCAGAGGATGATTGTCTCCTTTGGCACCATGACTTGCCCTGGGAGTCAGCGTGAGCCCAGTCCCCCGTCAAGTCTGATACTTGTAGGGCTTTCTGATGGTGTGACAATCCCACAATGGATCTCAGGATGGTCCTCATGTTCTTCAAGAGGGTGAAGTGCTTTGTCAGTATCCAAACTGAAAAGCTCCAAACTCTTTGATGAGTTGCAGCTCTGGTGAAACCCTCAAGGCCCATCTCATGGTTACATGGTCACAACCAGTTTTTCTGCAAGTCCCCCATTCCCTATCACCACATCACAACACCAGAGAGGGAACAAAGAGAGGAAGAAGCTTGCTGTAAAAGCAAACTAAGAATCCCTTCATATACCTGTACTAAGGGGAAATATTGTCTAGCTGGCAGACCTACTGGGATATGCTAGAGAGCAGCCTGGATATGACAATTCTTGCCAGGCCCCTAAGAAAAGGATTCCTTTTGTCAAACCCCCAGGTGGTTGCAGAAGGCTAAGGAAAGTAGTAGCAGACTGGTGGTTTTATGAAGGCAGTAGCATCCCTTGGCATAAATAACAGTTATGACAAAAAATAGTAACAGAAGTATTTAATAAAAAACTGCCACAAGTCTTACATTTAGTTTAACTCCACCTACATAGTAAGCATAAGATGTTATAGCCAAGGTATTTACTAGCTAGAAGGCTCTGAAGGAAACAGGCTGCACAGCTACATGTCAAAGAAGAGTTATTCTAACCGCCTGTAACTCCGAAGCAGATGAATAGATTTAAGTCAAATTTGCCTGCCTGGGAATTGCAGGGGCAGGGGCGTGTGGGAGAGCCTTTACCATAAGCATAAGTGTCACAAGATTGATGCTGGTGTACCTTTGTACTACATAACGATAATTAATCCCAACCACACTGCAAGTCTCAATGGAACCTTAAATATACAGTTGCTACCAATACCTCCACAATAAAATATAACTGAACAAAAAAAGGAAGGTAGTCTCATATAAATGTGAAGAAAGGTGAAAATGAGGAAGATGAGTGTTCCATGGACATATTAAATTAATATTTACTATCTTAACTTATGATATTATAGTTACATACATCAGAGTTCAGAAAGAAATTTATTCACATAATACGATCCAATAAAGCAGCATAAATTAGCAAAATATTAATGTGTTTTGAAAAACGCATGCTACACTGTGGAAGTTAACATAACTGGGGACTGATGCCTTACATGGACATTATTAATCAGTCTTTGCAATAACTTCTGACCATCACTCTTGTTACGTGGCAACACAAAGCTGAACTCTCTTACAGATTTCTAGCTCACAATGCTGAAAAAATAACTATTCCCCCTTGGCTCCAGGACTGAACAATCATTCACTGAAGACTGGTAACTTTTCAATATTTTTATAGCAAAACAACATTGACATTAAAAATAAAACTCCCACAAACACTTCCTTGAGTCAAGAGAAACAGGTCAGCATGAGCAATCATTTCACTCTTGGGAGCATACTGCTTGTTATACTACAGTTCCATCTTAATAAAATAAACTCAGACAACCAAAAAAACCCAAACCAAAACACCAAACCAGACTTTTGTAATATTGGAGTTAAGGCTGAGAGTACAGATAAATAAGGGTACTGACGGGTACTGAAATTTAGAAGCATATATTAATTATACAAAAACAATCATAAGGCTTTCTCCCAGTTTTGCTCAGTAATCAGATTAAAGAACTTCAAAGTTGGATATAATCCTATAAGAGTTACAGCTTCCTGCACTTTGTACCAAAACTGGGGGGGAAGTGCAAGAGACATAACGTGACCTCTATAGGTATGTCTATACTGCAATTAAAAACCCACAGCTGAACCATGCTAGCTGACTCGGACTAAGGGGCTCAGGCTAAAGAGTTGTTTAATTGCACTGTAGCTGTTCAGACTCAGGCTCAGGCTGCAGACCGAGCTCTCAGATCCTCCTACCCCAGAAGGTCCTAGAGCCTTGGCTCCAGACCAATCCTAATCCTCTACACTGCAGTTGAAGAGACCCTTACCACAAACCGCACCAGTGAGAGTCAGCTGGCACAGACCAGCCATAGATTTTTAATTGCAGTGTAGACATACCCTATATGTAAACATACGAAAGGGCTAAAAAAAAACTTTCCTTTAAAAAAATACACTTTTGGACTCAGCTGGCAAGTTTTAAAGCCAGTGGAGCAAATGTGTGATTCTGCTATGCACATGGCAAAAAAATAAGTTAGTTAACAGTAGTTCTCTCCTACCAGAACAGTTAAAATTCCAATCAGAGATAAGTGACAGTTTATTGACTAATTTAAGAACAAAGTAATAGAGCCAGGATAAATATTTAGGGAAAATCTTACTTTCATTTACAGCTTTGTAATTCATCTGAAACTGATGTGGACTACAGGGCTATATGTGAAGGAAAAGTTCCCCACAAAAAAATAAAAAGTTAAAAGGGGGAGAAGCCATTAGAACAGGGGCGGGCAAACTTTTTGGCCTGAGGGCTAAATTGTATGGAGGGAGGGTGTAGCAGGGTGGATCCCTGCTCCGGCCCTGAGGGGGTTAAAACAGCCCAGGGAAGGGGCCAGGGCTGGAGAAAGCAGCCTTTTAGGCTGGGCTGATTGGGGAATTGGCTGCAGCTGGGGCCACGCCCCAAACTGAGCCAAAGGCCCTTATAAAAGGGCAGAGAAGCCAGGAGCCAAGGGAGTCTCTCTCTGCGTTCAGAGGGAGAAGGGCCTGGCTGCTGCAAGGGACCAGACAGGTGCCTAGGGTAAAGCAGTGCTGGGGAAAGGCAGAGGAGCTGGGGAGCTCCTGCCTGGAGAGCCCCAGGCTGTGCCCTAGAATTAGGGCCAAGGGGTACGGGGGTTGCAAGGTGCAACCCAGGGGTAGGCCAAGGCAGCAGGCCCGAACCCCTTTGCCGATGATGAGAGGCTAACACTGCAGTCTACCCCAAGGCGTGGGGGCTAGCTAATGACTGGGCAGTTGCCAAGACCTTGAGGCAAAGTGGGGATAGAGTGGGGGAGTTCCCAGGGAGGGGAAACCCCTAAGAGACAAGGGGTTACTGCCAGGGGGGCAGCAACCCATGTAAAAGGGGCACCGGGGTCCAGGGAGGGACACGGGGCCAGTAGCGGAAGCCAGAAGGCGGATCACCGGCCTGCAGAGGGTGCTCTGAGCTGCATATATGAGCTAATTCCCTAAAGCAACCAGCAGGAGGCGCCACAGGGGTGAGTTTGCCCGGTTACAGAGGGTTAGGGGAAGGGGCCGTGGCCTGGCCCCCACCTCCTCCCCCATCCAACCCTGCCTGTTCCCTGACAGCCCCTCTGGGACCCCGGGCCCGTCCACACCCCCTGTCCCCTGACTGCCCACGGACCCCACCACCTCACCCAACTCCTCCTCTCATTCCTGACAGCCCCCCTGGGACCCTTGCCCCATCCAACCACCCCTTCTTCCTGTCTCCTGACTTCTCTTGGAACCCCTGCCCCTGACTACCCCTGTCGCCCCATCCAACTCCCCTCCTTCCTGACTGCCTCCCTGGAATCCCTGCCCCCATTCAACCTCATTTGCCCCCTCCCCCCCAACTACCCCGACCACTATCCACACCCCCTGCTCCGTGCCCCCTTACTGCGCTGCCTGGAGCACCGGTGGCTGGTGGCGCTACAGCCACGCCGCCCAGCTGCAGCTGGGCCACAGCATCACCACCACCACCACAGAGCACCAGGTCAGGCCAGGCTCTGCAGCTGCGCTTCTCCAGGAGTTCACAGCACACCACATAGCACAGAGCATCGCATCAGCGGCGGAGAGAGCAAGCTGAGGCTGCGGGGGAGATGGGGCTGGAGCTAACCTCCCAGCCAGGAGCTCGGGGACTGGGCAGGATATTCTTGTGGGCCACATGTGGCCCGTGGGCTGTAGTTTGCCCACCTCTGCATTAGAAGTAGTTGCAACTACATTAGCAGAAAATGAGAGTGAGTGATTGCACTTAGGGAGAAAAACTTGAGATTTTGTGCACTTCTCATTAGAAACAGCTTTTAACACTTCTAGGTGCATAGGTTTTCAAGAACTAAAATACAGAACAATACTTAAATACCCATTTATTTCTCTGCATTGTCAATAAAGTTGAATTTTATTTTATTACATGTTCAGTACATCTTAAACCTTTCAATATAGTACAATAAATTGCTATCTTTTTAGACTTTGAACTACATATTAATTCTGTTAAAATGTTGCTTATTAAAGCTGAATAAAGAGCTCTGCTCTTTACACTGTATTAAGAAAAATTAAATCATCATTCTTTGGCATGTAGCCTTGTACTGGTACAAAAAGCTGATGAATCTGAATGAACATATTTATTTTAACAGAAGTGCAAGTTGCAGAGATTTTATGGATTTTCCCACTTTCATTAGGCTTCCAAAAACAGCCTTTGAGCTTGCAAGAACAAGAGGAAGTAATACGTAAACGACTGGCAGTGACGCATGTCTGAAAAATGTTTAAAAAAAGTTAATTTATTTAACATATTTTATATGCATTTATTCATATACATGCACGTAGATTTTTAGTCACCGGTACAGATGCAGCCTTGAAAAAGTGTGTTTTTCAAGTGGAGTTTGAAAGTGAAAGCATAACATTTGAGGGTCAAGAGGGGGTTCACGCATATGGGACTATATAAGAGGACATGTGGAGGCAAACCTAGGAGGCTGATATGAAGGGAATAGAGCAGCAAACTGAGACAAGAGCAGAGGTTTGCAAAACCCATGGAGGACTTTGATGTCTATGGACTGATGATAGCCATTTGCTGGAGATCCAACATGACTGAAGAATCCATGTATGAAGAAGAGTAAACAATCACATTCTAGTTTACAAGCCAAGGGGCAGGGAGGATACTGGTGAGGTCAATGGCAATTAAAAAAGAGTTGAAGGAAAAAATCTTTAGAGGAAAAATATTTTTCAGCTTTTGATATGTTGAGCTTGAGCTGTCAGTAAACCATCACAGAAAAAGTGACAGAGGCAGTCAAAGATGGGGGGGTTTAATCAGGGAAGTTGGGGAAGAGACTTGGATCTTGAAGTCCTAAATATACAGATCATTCTCTCCCTGGGGGAGATGAAGTTGCCAGGTATAGGGTTTAGAGGGGAGAGGGCCAACAACAGGCACCAAGAGTTACCAATTATGAGTATGGGAGAGGAAAAATCACCAAAAGAAACAATGAAAAAAGTGTCATGAAGGGTTAGAGTGGTTAAGGAAATGTGTATTGTTAAGAATGGTCCTGACTAGCAAGTAGAAAGAAGGCCTTGAAAATAATGAGTTATACGGACAAAAGGAATGAAGAAGGGAGAAGGTCTGATTCAATGAATAACTAATGAAATAAAGGGAAGTTTCTAAAAAGAAGGCTCATTGATAGGGGTGACTGCAGATGATTTTCAATATGACAAAAAGAATGCCTTTTAAAAAGGAGCCAGAGACCTTTCAACCCCACATGTCAGTGTTATCTCCTGTGTGAACCCAGGTGCAAGGAAAGAGCTGTTGGTCAGCAGCAAGGAGGGGGGAAAGATAAGGAGTAAAGGCCTGGGGAAGAAAGGTAGTTTTAAATCTTATCTGGATTAATACCGGAAATAAGGGTGAAATGTCTCTTAATTATTTTTAGCTGAAGACAGTAATTGGAAATGATATCCCTTGTTTGTTAAAGAGTATAAAAAGTAAACTTTTAAAGGGTTCATTGCTAATACCTGCTTGACCCTGCTGGAGCTGACCAAGGCAGGTCTAAGCACCCGTGGGCTTAGCCTATTTCTAAGTATCTTGATCAAATTCTTATAAATATTTTATTACTATTTGTATACAGTACATTACTTACGGTTTAGGCTTTTTAGACATGTTTAGAGCAATTGCATACCCTTTGGATTTAATAAAAGAATGTATGGTTAAATTAGTGTTTGGTGATTTCCCATATCAATATTAATAATTTCAATTATTAGTAATAGTTCCATCAGTTAGGAAATATCTTTTATTGGACCAATTTATACTGGTGAAAGAGAGAAACTTTAAAGCTACACAAGTCTGGGAAAGGTACTCAGTGTCCAAGCTAAATACAAGAGGGAACAAATGATTGTTTAGCATAAATAGTTATCACACATTGTACAGGGCCGCCCAGAGGAGGGGGGGGCAAGTGGGGCAATCTGCCCCAGGCCCCGGGCCCCACAGGGGCCCCCATGAGAATATGGTATTCTATAGTATTGCAACTTTTTCATATGGAAAGGGCCCCCAAAATTGCTTTGCCCCAGGCCCCCTGAATCCTCTGGGCAGTCCTGATATTGTAAAGAGACCATACAAGGTGAAGTGACTAGTTAACACCTTTGCAGTCATAGGACAAAAAAAAGGGAAGGGGTGCTAGTAGTTTATAAAACCTGTTCGACAGGTTTCATTAGAGGATGAGGACTGAGAGGTCAGATATGGAATCACAGTTTTGTAAAATTACAAAATTACGGGGGTAATATGGTGTTTTTGTCTTATCTTTTTTTTGAAAGCGTTCATTTAAGAGCAGAGTTTCACCCACAAAGTTGCTGTTGGGACATTTAGTGCACTGGATTATGTAGACTCACATGTACTAATAGGCAGCCTTAGGACCTATGAATTTTGAAAGCTATGTTGTGAGAAGTATTGATTATTGCAGCAGTGGAAATGTCTTACGTTTTTTTCACGTGTTGTTAGAGTAGGGACTGGTGTGCAGCTTTAAGTTAGTGGGTCAGTATCTGTGGGGAGCTTGGCATGGTTGTGGGGTTCTTTGAAGGCCAGAAGAGAGGGATTAGGAAAGATTTTTTTCAGGATGTGGTCCCCATTGAATATGGGTTGCCATTGTTCAATGGTGCCCCGTACAGGTTCTAAAATGGGGTGGTAGGTGACAATTAGGGACATGTGGTATGAGAAGCTTTTCCCCCCTCTGTACTGAAGCAGGTTCTCTCATTTTATCTCAGGTAAATCTTTGGTTTTGTGGTGCATTTGTCCAGAAAAATCTTCTTCAAGGTGGCCCATGAAGACGCTGGCATATTGAAGAGCCATCATAAGAACACAAGAACGACCACACTGGGTCTGACCAAAGATTCATCTAGCCGAATATGCGGTCTTCCGACAGTGGCTAATGTCAGGTACCCCAGAGGGAACGAACAGAATCGTCAAGTGATCCATTTCTTGTACTGTCCTAGTACTCATGGCTGTTTCCATGGTATGGTCCTAGGTCAGGGGCAGGCAAACTTTTTGGCCCAAGGGCCACATTCAGTTTTATAAATTGTATGGAGGGCTGGTTAGGGGAGGGGGTCATGGCCTGGTCTCCAGCTCCAATCTGCCCCCTTCCCCGGGGACCCGTGCCCCATCCCCCCCCCCCGTTCCTGATGGCCCCCATGGCTGCAGCAGAACTCTGCCCATTCACACACCCGCACATCCCTGTCCCTGACTGCCTCCGGACTCCCACCCTGATCATCCAATCCCTACTCTCATTCCTGACGCAGCCCCAGGACCCTGCCCTCCAACCACGCCCTTCTCCCTGTACCCTGACTGTCCCTCTACGCATTCAACCCTCACTCCGTTCCTGACTTTCCCCCAGAACCCTTGCCTCATTCAATCCTCGTTCCCCAACGCCCTATCCACAACCCTAGCCCCTGACCACCCACCTTAGGAATGACCCAGGGCCACAGGCCTGGATACCTTAATTGTTGAGGCATTTTGTTCTTGTCTGCAAACTGGCACACCCGGTTTTCTTATCTCAGGAACTTGGCCTTCCTCCATCCTGCCCCTGTACTTTCAATACGGACAGCCCCGTCTGCATCTGGCGGTGTTTGTAACTTCCCCCTTTTGCTTTTTTCCCAGACGCCTGCGTTTGCAGCTAGGGTGTTTTGGCAGTTTGCTATGCTGTTGAGCTCGTGATGGGAGATTTTTGTAAGAAATCTTGATTTGTGCTGTGCAATTGCGCATGTGTAATCTTAGATAATAAAAGAGGCAGGTGAACTCAGAAAAGCAGCTTTTTCACTTCCTCTTTTATCCTGCAAATTGGTGTCGGGGCTTTCCTTCACTACCCGAAACTCCCCTGCCCGCTATCCAACCCCACATTCTCCGTGCCCCGTTACCGAGCTGCCTGGAGCACCAGTGGCTGGCAGCACTACAGCCGTGCCGCCCAGCTGGAGCTAGGACACAGCACCACCGCCACCACGCAGCTGCACTGCCCCAGGAGCTCACAGTCCCACTACCTAGAGCACTGCACCTGCAGAGGAGCGAGCAAGCGAACTGAGACTGCAGAGAGAGGGGGACAGCAGGGGACAGGCCGGGGGCTAGCGTCCCAGGCCAGGATGGTCCCGCAGACCGGATATGGCCCGCAGACCGTAGTTGCCCACCTCTGTCCTAGGGTTTGTGGTTGAATGTCAAATTATTATAGGTGAGGACAAATGAGTGAGTTTGGCAATGCGCTTGGGGTGGATACCTGAGTGTTGTCCATTATCCTGTAAATATTTGAGGCGGGCAATGATGCAGTCATTGTGAAGGATGTTGTATATTGAGGTGATATCCATGGTGGCTAGAATGCTGTCCTGAGGGAGGTTAACAATCTTGTGGAGTTTCTGAAGGAAGTCATCTGCATCCTAGAGGAAGATGGCCGCTTGTGTGGTAAGTGGTTTGAAGATAGTTTCTATGAATCCTGATATCCCTTCAGTAAGAGTGCCATGGCCAGATTAATGGGACTGCATAGGTTCCTTTGTTTGTGTATGTTGGGAACCACGTAGAAGGTCTCTGGGGTAAGTTCATGAGGCATAAGGTTGCAAAGTTTCTTTTGGAATTTGAGGAAGGATTTGATCCTTCTATAATTCCTTGGTGAATTGTGAAATGGGATCTTCTTTGTGTTCTTTACAGTAGGTGGTGCCAGACAGTTGTCAGTTGTCCTCAAGATAGTCATCCTGGCTGAGAATTATGATGGTATCCCTTTTGACTGCTGGGTTGATCACTATCTGGTGGTTGGATTTCAGGGACTGTATAGTGGTCCTCTTGCTGAGAGAGAGAGAGACTGTGACGGATGTCTTGTTTGTTAAGAATTCCAAAGTCCTTTATTTTTTTCCTGAAGAAATCCATGTAATTAAGAAGTGTGTGATTTCATCCACTGTTGAGTGACTAGTCAGATGATTCTTTCTACTTATAACTGTCAGTGGACATTTGTGGGTCGTGCCATCATTATTGTGAAATAATTATTTAAGTCGGAGTTACTTCTCCACACATTTTCTATGGCATCAGGTTCTGACATGGGGCAGAATTTCAGTCCCTTAGTCCCCTGACAGTTCAGCTCTGGTTAGGGGCAGTCCTGATAAATTGATGATTTTGAGTTGTCACGTACTGTCCATGTGGAGGATCCTGGTGTTATTTTTCCAGAGGTGGTGTTCTGAGATGTCTGGAGTTGTATTTGGTTTTGTTTTTTGGAAGGGGGGGTATTGTCATTGGGGTTTTCTTTTGGTGGGCTTTTTTTCAAAAAAAAAAAAAAAAAAAAAATGCAGTTTTGGGTTTTTTGTATGACTTCCAGGTAGGTTTCATGATTTTCTTCCTTCATGTGTTCTTGTTTGCTCTGGACCTTTTTGGAATATGTGAGGTGCAGGAGACGATTCCTCAGTTTTTCTGAAGTTCTTCTGCAGAGCTGCTCAGCATATTTAGGGTTGTATGTAGTGAACAAAGGGTTATAGATGTGAGTCCTCTGGCGATGTTTTGGAGATCATGAAAAGAGTGGCAATGTATTTGCAGGTAATAAACCACACTGTTTTAGTTAAAATAAATTACATCAAAAGTATAAAGTCAGAATAGCATACAGACATAGGACTTGCCATACTAGACCTTATTAAGAGTTCGAGTCCGTCTAGAGGTGAAAGTAAGCCGGTATGGTCCTGTATGGCATACCGGCAAGAGCCGGTACGCTGTGCCGGACTGGACCAGCTTCCCTGGCACTGATTTAAAGGGCCCAGGGCTCCAGCCGCTGCAGGGAAACCCATGCCCTTTAAATCACAGCCACAGCTCTGGCAGCCGGGCTCGGGCGGGAATTTAAAGGGCCCAGAGCTCTGGCTACTGCAAATATACAGCAGCCAAATAATACAAGCAACAGTAAGAAGACAAGTAGAAACTACAAGAGTCAATAGTGAGGGGGAAAAAGGTAAAACATTTATTCTCACAGGGATTTGGAGGAGGAAGAGGGCTGCCATTCTAAATAAAGGAAGAAGCGGGGGTGGGGGGAACACTAAGAAGAGTAGAAGGGTGAGGTCAAGGAGAGGGAGCTGAGGACAGGTGGGGAGCAACTGGAGAAGAAAAGCTGAGATGTAGCTACAGGTACAGCTGTGTAAGATGTTACAAGTGAGAATGAGGAGTTTATGTTGTGCGGAAAGAAAGAGAGTCAACGATGAAAAAGGAAGTCCAGGTCATGAGTTAAATTTTGTTACATCTCATGATTTTCTATACGATTATTGGAAATGAAGCTCAGATTCCGTAAGACTTCACAATGGGCATCTTTGTTGGCAAATGGGTGATCTTAATTCATGTTAGCTAACTTGAGTTAGTTAACTTGAATTAAAACAACAGTGGTCACATGACAACTCAGCTTTTAAATCGGGTTAGCAGCTCGAATTAAACCCCAGGATCTCATATAGGCTTGAACACAAGCTGCTAACCCAAGTTGAAAGATGATTTATGTCTTCACTGTAATTTTAAACTGAGTTAAGAGCATCCCCTACCCTACCAAAGACATATCCTTATAGGAGAGAGACAGAATTAAACAGACAAGAAGACTGACATCACAAGTTATTTTTCCAGACTAGTGTTCTGGCATACTGGTAAATTAACCAAGAAGAGCCTGTACTGTTACTTGCATAAACTGACTACAATTTCTAGCACCATCTTTAAGATTCCTTTCATATGAACTGAAAACATTAAATACAAAGTATTATCTCTACTTTTAACAGCTAAATGACACATTTTCTTACCACATAATGTAGAGAAAAAAAATCAGTATACCTCAATGACAAGGAATAAGATGATGCTCCATATGAGAAAATATGATAAGCAGAAGGGGGGAGCAGAGACATGAATGAATTTTCTTTATAAAATAGAATTAGGCTGGATTTCAATAAATTAAGCATTTGATTTTTATCTGTGAATATCCAACACAAATTAGCTATTGCACTTTATGACACATTTTTATAAAATTTTATTTCCCCTCATCCTCCAAAAATACTGCAAAGTTGACCATATTTAACTCCATTAAAAAAATATCTGGGAGATGTAACTGTAATTTTTGCAGGACCTATTCTGTATATAATATAATCTCTATTGTGTACATAGGCAATTACTTGTCTATTATCATACTGCTTAACATAAGTAAATAAAACAAGATTTTAAAAAATCAGAACAGCTTGAATTCACACACAAAAGTTAAGAATATGTCCAGAATTAGTTATCTTTTCATTACCTCTCAAATGTTTCCTACAACTGAATTTTTAAACCACTGTTTTGTCTTCATCTCAAATTAAAAACGTGAGTAAGTACTCATTAGATACCTAACAAATCTATTACATATTCATACATATAAAAAGACAATTCCACCATCTATTTATATACCAGTTTTACTACTCTTCAAAAGGTGCAAAAACTAGAATAGTAGATAGCATCTATTATATTAATTGTCCAAAATAACTACAGTTGAAACAATAAATCATCACAGTGAAATAAAATATCCAGTGGATAAATATTCCATTATTTCACATATTCCAGATGAACATTTCAGTCTATTAAAAAAAACCTTTCCATTGTTTTCAGAATGAATTCACCACTACTTTATTTTAATAGATACTGTGCTGAATATGCCTAAGATACCAACAATCAGTAAAGTTGAGCTTTTGCCTTTAGTGGCTAAATCTTATTTAACTCTTTGAAAATATTTTGTTTATCCTCAAGGTCAAAAACTTCTTGAATGATAGACATTATCCTGCCCATCATTCAAATTTTCTTTTTTATGGGGGTCCTGAAGCAACACTTCGGATAAAATACATCTATCTGAAGGACTTCTGGGAGACATTTTTCAATCAAATAAATTGAATTTAGAGCCTCAATGTCATTTTGGTTAATGTACCACTCTGATTTTCTCTGATTCTTGACCAGCTACAGCTGGTACTATGAATAACTATATATAGACAATTATTTTGCTATGTCTCCCCCTCCCCCTCCATTCCCTCACCTCTATTCAATAGGGGGAAAGAAGTAGGTTGCTCAATGCAGAAGGTCTCGAAAAGGGGAAAAGGAGAAATGGACTCAGTATGTTCAGGGATATTTCGGAGCAGTTTATTAAATGAGAATTTGGATTTTAAGAATACTCTCTTAAACAAGTTTCAGTATCTGTCTGTTCCACCTTTGTATGTTGTTATCTTTCCAAATAAATATAAGCAGAATAGTAATCAAAGAGAGAGTCATTCATACATTCTAATATAATAGACTATATAACAAACACAGAGATGCAAGCTACATCAGATACAAGTGACCATCACTACTCTGGCTTCACTTCCCAACCCTGTCTGGGGATTTGCACATGTCAATTGATGAAGTGAGACACATGTAAAAGCACACACAGAAACCTTAACAAACTCAAACTACAGTGCCTATAAAAATACACTTTAAACCACACTATGTCCATAGTGCAGAGTAATGTAGGAGCCTCAATGCATTGAGTTTAAATATTTTCCTTAAGAATCTATGATGGACTACACCAAGTCCACTCGACGTATTCCCATTCAAAATCAAAGAACGTTAACTGCAGTCCTATATCTAGTCAATTACTTGAAACTTATTTCCTTTCTGGTGTTTTGAGGATATTGCTGGACAGAGTCCCTGTCTCATTAGAATCTTAGATGGTATCTGAGGAAGGAGGTAATAAAAAGGCCCTCCATCCATGCACACGCGCGCACACACACGCACACACACACTAGGGTGCAGTACAGAACAGCTACCTAATCTTGCTGCTGGCACTTTTCCCACCAAGAGCAGTGTCTACCATATCAGGATAGAGGGGAAAAAAGAATAAAAACTTCAAAAAAAGATGAAGGATATTTCTTTTTCTACAAGAAATGGGGTTCACAAATAGAAAACAATTTCTATCTCTGCCTGTAAATATCAACAAATTCTTCTATGACCCTAGAATTTTATGTATAGTCTAATGTAACAAAAGTTGCGGTGACAAGACAGACAACTGGAATGTCTTATTGTTGCTTTTATAAAATCAGTGTGCAGGACTTGAAACAATACTTGACAGTGACTTCTATAATTTAATAGATGATAGTATTCTGTCAAGAGTTGGTTGCTCAATCTGAGTTCTTATTTTAAATTCCAGTGAAAACAACAATAGAATGTAAACAGATTTTGTAGTCTTATCAATGTCATGCTTCCCATACTGATCACATTTACAACCACCTAAGCTTTCATCGCTTCAGACAGTTTATAACAAATACATAAGCACAACAAAATATGTATTGAACTCTTACTAACTTCTGCAAATTTCTAACTGGAAACATATAAAAGTAAAACAAAGGAAAATAAAAATTAATAATTAAAAAACAATACTGGATTGTTTACATAACTCCCCCCCCCCCTCTCCTCGCTGTTGTATAATGAAAGAGTGTAAATAAGAAAATCCATTTTAGGATTGGGGAGATCTATGGTAAGCTTATTAGAATACAAGTAGCTTAAGGTGACCACTCACACTTTTTCAGAATACTGGACATTCTGGTAATTCTGGGAACAGAGGGGGCTCACCCTCACCAGCGAGACCTTGAATGCACAGTGCATGGTCACGCTGCAAGAAGAATGCCATTTTGAAGAGACTGCCATCACACCAGCGGGGGCAGGGAACACTATTTAAAATGGTACCCACCATCCAATACTGGACTAAACACATCCAGTTTTGTCTCAGTACTAGATGGGGGAAAACCTTAGAAATGCAAGACTGACTGGCTTAAAATCACATGAATTGACTGCCTAGTGTAGGTTCTTTAATTGTTTTAATATGTTTTGTTCTGTTCTGTAGTGCTTTTACCTTAAAAATAAAATAGGCTTGCATAGGCAGTGCTGTGGGGTAACTGTGGGCAATTACCCTGTTAGTCTCCAAAGAGAAAGTAGGCAGGTCTACTTAAGCAGAGTCTCTTATTAGGAATAAGATGGAGAAGGCAGAGAACTGTTCAGCCTGGAGATACATCGGGTCAGATGGGACAAAGGTGCATCTCTCCACCCAAGAAAGGTGATGGCCAGGGGAGCCAGGAGACTGAGTGTAGGTGTGCCTACTGTACCACAAACGGGGAGTGCAGGTGCAGTTGCTCTGAATTGCACCTGTATGCCAACACATACAGACTTAATACCCCAAATAAAAATGCACATAAACAATGGTGCATTAAAGAAACATTAACTATTGAATAAAAGGAAAGCAGACAGTAAAATGTAGCACGTATTCATTTTTTATATTTGTTTTTCATTTATCTATACAGTACATTTCTACAATACGCAACAGAAATTAACACTCTACATTAATATTATCAGCTTCCAAATAATTAAGCTTAATAACCTATTAGAAACATACTACTAGGCTGCTTGTTGGGCTCATAGTTGAAGAACACGATGGCATTGTTCTGCTAAAATTAAGCTCACTGGAATTTCAGTACAGACCCTGATGGAAGAGTAAAGCATGAAATTAAGCTAAGCACTAATATAAAAAGGGGGGATTTATTTTTCTCCTCAATAGGAGGACCTTACCATGCAGGATTTATTCCAATATGCGGTTATTTTGCTTTCTGGTGGTGGTTTTGTTTTATTTTGGTTTGGGTTTTTTTGCACTAAATATTTAGACTTTGATTTAAAAAGAGTGGGTATAAATTCAAATCTACCCTCTTTCCACCCAAAATAAGTGATTTGTTATTTCTTTGTAAAGAGAATAGAACCCAAGATTTCTTGCTCTCGTCATTCCTCTGCTCAGCAAATATCTGTGAAACGTACTGGCTACATGTCCCATCCCCCTCTGCTGCTGGCATACAAAGGGTACGTCTACACTATCCGCCGGATCGGTGAGTAGCGATCGATCTATCGGGGATTGATTTATCGCGTGTAGTGTAGACGCAATAAATCGATCCCCGATCCCCCTCCCCTTGACTGCTGAATTCCAGCTCAGCAAGAGGTGGAAGCAAAGTTGATGGGGGAGCCGCAGTGCGCCGCGAGGATGCAAAGTAATTAATTTTAATTTGATCTAAGATACATTAACTTCAGCTACACTATTCTCATAGCTGAAAGAATAAGAATACTTAAGGTAAAAGAATACTATCAGTAACTTCTTTAGCTCAATGAGGGCATGGCAGTAAATATTACCCCATATTAAATTAATGGATCTGATGTCCAACATGGTTCTTGTACTCTCAAACATGTATTGGGGGGGCAGTAGGCAGAGGAACATCCCCACACGTCATCAGTAGAAGATAGCTTAATGATCATTTTGAGTATTTACTCACTATTATATTAGTGTTTTCTGTATGCACGTGAAAATTAACGTGAAGACAAAAAGGAGCCAGACTATGGCTAATGAATGTACCCTTTTGTCAACAGTTCCTTTACATAAAAATTATTTTGTCTGTATTCTTTGTACCCAAAAATAAAGTCAAAAGAGCAGACACAATGCATAAGTATTAAAGAAGATAAAGTGACAAGTTTATAGCATGCGTTTAGCACACAACTTTGAATAGTTCCTTATTCTTCTTTTGAGTTAAAGCTCATTTCTTTGAAGGGACTGTTATGAGGAAAGCTGATTTGCTGAATCAAACAGATAACATTACAACTTACCTGAATCAAGGATTCACTCAGCTTCTTTTCATCCACCTCTAAAATAATATTTTTTATTTCTTCATAAGGCATTCGGAAAGATCCTAGAAAGATTGCTGAAATTAAATAGGAAGTTATTAAAACCAAATAAGTCAAAAGTAGGAAGCAAATCTTAATTTAAGTAAGTTTTTTTTTTTTTTTACTGCAAAAATAATTCAGAAATAGGTTAACTATAGGTCAGATTATCAACAGGAAAAATTGATTTATACAGAGGGCTACATAATATTTTTAGCAAAATAAGTTGCCTCGTGGCAATTTCTAATAACAAATGTCCACATACTTAAAAAATTAAAAGGCAATCACATTTTCCCTCCTTGATGATTTGAACTGATAGGCCAAAGACTGACCTGAGTGCAGGGGACTGGACTAGATGACCTAGAGTGACCAGATGTTATAGCAGGGGTGGGCAAACTTTTTTGGCCTGACGGCCACATTGCATTTTGTAAATTGTATGGAGGGCCAGTTCGGGGAGGGGGTTGTGACCCAGGCCCCATCTCCTGCTCCCTACCCCCTTACCGCGCTACCTGGAGCACCGGTGACTAGCAGCACTACAGCTGCACCATCCAGCTGGAGCCATGTCCCACTGAATACTTGACAGGATGCTTGGCCCTTTTTTTTTAAAATCAGTTTTCCACATCTATCTTCTTCGAAGTGTTCACAACCTTTATTGATAATTGCTCTCCATTATGTCTTTGATATCGAAACTTATGTTGGATGAGCTAAGATTCTATTTAAACGTGTCCTTAATATTTTCGCTGACCACCCCTCTGGCGCTTTATGAGCAACCTTCTTTCAGGAGTTTGTCATCTCTCGTTCTAATAACATGACCAGGCCATCTAATGTGAGCTTTGATAATTATTGCCTTAATACTCTTTCAACTATGTTAATATTTGAGACTGTGTCTCAACAATGGACCTTCAGAACAGAATAAAATAGAGACAGCACATGTGACCAGCCAACACAGAGGGATCTTCCACTATACTGACCTAAGCTGGGGATAAAGCTAGATACATAGGCTGGTATACTGCAACTCCCTCAGGATAAGCTTTGGGAGATACAGGGCTTAATTAGAAGAGGTAGAGATGCAAAGAAAGCTACACTCTTTGAGCTGCAGTCTATTCAGAACTTTCCCTGCTGGGTGGCAGCCCTGAGGTTAGCATTCTGTGCCAGGCTGGTGGTGACCACTGCAAGCATAGAAAGACCTCACCATTTTAAAAAAGTTACTAAAGAGATGAAGGAGGATTTCAGGGTGTGGGGACAAATTTTGAGTGATTTTAATGGAGTGTCATTCTGGAGGGAGGAATGAATAATGGAGATTGATTTTAAGATCTACTCAGATGCTTTGGAAGGCATGGGTTTTGGGATATTTTACCAAAGCAGATAGTGCACCCACCTGGGTCCTCCACCTGGATGATAACAGGGATAGTGCAGGATATAACATTTCTGGATTTTTTCCTACTTTGGTTCCAGTGGTCATGTGAGGAATGGAGTTTGCAAATAGAAGGGTGTGTTTCTGGTGTGACAACATTGCCGTTATACATGTTATCCATCACCAGTCCTCCAGATCACACAGGGTTATATGACTGGTAAGGGCATTTGTACTATCATGTTTAAGCTTTAGCATCTATTTCTCTTTCAAGCATGTGCCCAGGATTGATAATAGCATAGCACATTCACTGTCTCATTTTCAGATGTATAGATTTCGGCTTTGGGCACCAAGAGCCAGCAAGGAACCTGAACAGATAATACTAGCTATGAAATCTTGGCATATGATGGTTGCCAGTGTAGTACAGATGTCGGCATCTCCAAAAACATTGCAGAGTTAAATTCTGAGCAATTCCAGGATCTGGAGGGCCTGTCACCAATATGGCCAATTGCAGAGGAACATGTGCTGCAATACATGGTGTTGTTACCAATCCAACAACTGGCATCTTCAACCATCTCTACTTGCCTATTTGCCCTTACGTCTGTCAATAGGCTAAGCTGTTACTCAGTGTTTTAGTTTGAAGATATAGAGTGGAGTGGACTGGAAGCACCAGCCTGAGTGAGGATACACATCATTCCATCACTGTTAACACACTTAGGGATCTGGTGCAGATCCTGGAACCCATAAGTAGCTGTGGTCAGGAGATGGCCTTATTCAGGCTGGCATTTGTGGCAGCATTTTTTGGAGCTTTTAGGATCAGTGAGTTAGTAGCTGGATCCTGTAAGGCTTCTTCTGGCAAGTCTTTGGAACAGAGGAATATACACTGGAAGGGGTGATTGGTTATATTCTCCTGGTGAAGTCAAAAATGGTTCAAGGGGGGGCCATTATTCTACAGGAGAGTGGCAAGTCTGAGATCTGCCCTGTGGAGGCTGTGAGGGCATACGTGACAATAAGACCAGCGAGGATGGGCCCCCTCTTTATTCTCTGTGATGGGCGTCCCCTCACAACGTATCAGTTTGTTACAGTTTTAAGACAGGGACTGATGAGGTTGGGGCTCCTACACAGGAATATGGTTCCCTCTCATTCAGGATTGGGGCAGCAACAGCAGTAGCCCAGCTGATTATGGGAGCTAGAACAATTCAGGCAATTGGGCATTGGCTTTCTCAAGCATACAGAATGTACACGAGACCCCAAGTGGGGAATCACTGTTACTTTTCCATTGTGTTTTCGTTCCATATGTAGGTAGATGGGACAGGCCGATGATTGGTGTGGTTCTGCAACTCCTCCCCACCACTACCATTACTTGGCCAGGGAATATGAAGAGGACTTGCTCCTTAAGGAATTTATGCTGCCAATAAGAAACAATCCAGAGCAACACAATGCCATCCTGCTGCTAGGTACTGAGACTACAGTTCTACCTTAAAGCTCAAAACCAAAATAAAAGTAGTTTGGTTTTCACAGGTAGTGACCACCTCTTAACTACCACAAAAATCAATGGGATCAGTGGGGAGTGGAGGGGAGAGATCAGATCAACTGTTTAGGTCAACTGGTTCTGTGCTATATGGCTAACTTTAGGTGACCAAGTAAATTTTTTGGCCTGAATGAGCTCTTAGCTCATGATAGCTGGAAAATGAGAACCTACGTGTTTCTCAGCAGTACTAAATAATAACATATTTTTTTCTGTAAGCCTGCACATATTTCATTGCTACATTTTTAAAATACTTTCCAAAAATCCTCATTAAGTAGAATGAATTATATAGGGTCAGATTGCAAGACTATTCTTGAAAGCATGTGGGCAATGAGGCAGGCATATACTAGCCTTATCATAGATGGCAGTAACAGATTTTTTTAATTCAAAAAATTAATAGAATTGTATTGGGCAAAAGTATCTGCCCTTGCTTTCAGGGTAAATTAGGTTTAGTGAAAATAACGGTACAGAAAAGACAATGCTAAATACTAAATGTTTTTGTTAATCTATTTAAATATTAAAGATTTCCCAGTTTAGGATAGGACTTGCAGCCTGCATCGATATTAACTGGTGACTTCCAAACACAAATGTGTGAAATACTTCAAAGCTTCTCTATATGTTAGATTTGATGGGTAAAGCTTTTCATTTTAAAATGTTTATTTGTTTTAGCATTTCCTATTCCACACATTAAATATATCAATACAACAATGTACATAACTCTTGCTTTACGTAATTTTGCAAATTCACACTCCAAGTAATTATCAATAATTATTTCCCCCTTCACAGAAAGGTTTAATGGCAGTGAGGCCTTGCATTACTAAGATTTCATTATATTTCCAAGACACGTCACATTACATTTAGAAATACATATATACTATGAAGTGTTACCTAAACAATTAGAACAAATTAACTTATCTAAATGAAATGCATTTTGTGATATACTAGCTCTCCTACTTTCACTTGCTCTTGTGCTCTTTTAAATTACAGGTCACACAATCATTAGTCTGAATTAGTTCTCTGGTACAATAGCAATACGTCACAATGGGGTGAGCTTCAGATGGCTAGGGGGGGCACAGCTATTGAGAGACAAGTCCAAGCTCTTCCATGAGTCACGCTATCACAGAGTCCCAACCAGCAGCTCCAAAGAAATTTCCCTGGAGGGAGATGGGCTGCAACAGAAAATGAAGTTACCTATAACTGGAGGTTCTTTGAGATGTGTGGCCCCTACCTGTATTCCACTGAGAGTTATGCACATGTGCCTGGAGCAGGAGCTTTTAGTATTCGACAGCCTGCACATGCATCCTGTGCCGCCTCCTGGTTAAGCCTGAGGTGATAAAGGATGAGGCAGGCCACTGGCATCTCCAGTTCCTTCTGTACCACAGATCTGTTGGATCCGCAGCAGAGGGAATGTACGGTGGGTTTGGAAAACTAATAGGGACCACACATCTCAAAGAACCTCCAACTACAGGTTAGTAACTTTGTTTTCTTCTTTGAGTGATAGTCCCTATTGTACTCCAACGAGAGTGAGTAACCAGAACTACTTATGTGAGAGGATGGTGCAAGGAGACTGTGGAACGCAGAACTGCTGCTCCAAATGAAGCATCCATGGCAGAATCATGCACTAGAGTATAGTGTGTGGAAAAAGATGTGTATCAAACTCCACATGGCTACCTTGCATATGTCTGCAAGGGGCACATTGTGGAGTGTGGCTGTAGTTTTGCTAGATCAAAAGGAAAAAAAAAACAACCAACCATTACAAAAATTAATTAAGATAGCTCTCTGAGGTTCAGCTTAAAGGTTACAAGCAAAACAAAAGCACCTGTGGTTAGCACAGAGGATACCACAAGCCAATAAGAAATAATAATAATAAAATAAACCCTAATTGCATCTACCTAGACATTCCCTGACTTACTTACATAGCTGAGGTTTCAGATAAGCAATCTCTAGGGTACGATCTGATGGTTTTCGCAGAAGGGCCTTCCAGAACCATAGAGGTAGGGGTGGGGTAAAAATTGAATGGCTGTCTACCAGCAGATGAAAAGCATTAATGGCAGCTTTATGGAACTGAGGGCCAGTCCCGAGTCCTTCAGAAAGAAGAAACACTCCAAGAGTAGTGGGATGCACATCGCTTCAGGGACAAGGCCGTGTTGTGTAGCCCAGGAAGTGAAATGCACCCATTTGGCTCGATATGAGCATCTTGTGGAATCTTTCCTGCTGCTTGAAAGGACATCTTGCATGGTCAGAGTACTCCTGAGCTAGTGGAGGGAGCCACCCAAAAACCAAGCCATCAGTCGAAGGGTGTGCAGGTTGGGGTGTCTGAATCTACCATTGGGTCAAGTAGCTCTGGGAACATCCAAAGTGTGAGTGGAAGGTGCTTCAACATTCAGAGGAGAAATGGAAGCCAGAATTGGCAAGGCCAGCAGGAGGCGATCAGGATGGTTGCTGCTTTCTCTCATCTGATCTTGTGGACTACTCATGATAGGAGGAGCTGGGAGGAGGTGGGGAGGGGCATAGTTTGTGCAGTCCGACCAATTGATGATTAGGGCTTGCCCCTGAGACTGAGCTCTCGTATGGCCTCTAGGGGGATCTCTAGGACATTGGTTTTTCTCCGCAGCAATTCTTGGAACTGGCGATAGTTCTCCAGCATAGAGGAGGGGATTGAAGAAGTGGCTGTGTCTGGAGAAGATGAAGGATACCGGTGAAGTTGGGCTAACCAGTGCATCAACCAACCCTATGTTGGAGCGCCTATTAGACAAGTACTGTAGTGGCAATGTGGAGAAATTCTCCTAAACCTAGCGGGATCTTTCAGAGCATGAATACTGGTGCCATGACCAGGTTGACCAGCTGTTGCATAGCCTGGGAACACAGTGCCAGATACCAATTATGTGGCTAAGGTAAGGAGGGGAACTACCATGGTGCCACTGGAAGATTCTGGTAGTCATGCTTCCAAAATGAGAGATATGGACAGTGTCAGACATCCATATCATCTGAATCAGAGGAGTCAGAATTTTCGCCAAATGGTGGTACTGTCGGAACCACTGAAATAGAAGGCAAAAGAAACATAGCGGTTGAAGGGTCCCTTCAAACTGGTGATAAGGTTGGGGATCATGGAGACAGTAGTCCTTCCAGCGCAAACAACTCATGGGCACCCAGGGCTCTTCCCGTCTCCCAGAGGTCAATGGTATCTGTTCCACTGGAGAAGCCAGTACAGGGAACTGCATCTATCTGGAGACTGACAGTGCCCAGGAAATCAGCGTAGCTGGAGCAGATGGAAAGGCAGGATCTGTGATTGACATGGGCAGATCCGGCTATCAGTGCTCCCATTTCTCAGTCTCGTGAGATAAGGAACGAGACTAGAATTCATGGTCAGTGCTGAATCCTTCATAGACTTGGAGGAAAACTTACTGCTATGCTTAATATGTGCATGCTTCCTTGGTTCATGACTAAGCCCCATTATGCAGTTCTTAGCACCAGTACTGGCAGAACATGATGGGGGTTCTGTGGTAGGGGGAGAATTCTTTGCCTGTTCAGGCTGATATACAGGGGGGTTCACCAGCCATCATCCAATGTCAGTCCCATGGCATCCCCCATAAAGTCTTTTCTGAGATAGAGAGTCTGGTTTTCTTGAGTACGGTCAGGAAAGGAGAGGCACATACTGCACATGTCTACAATATGGACTTCCCCCAAGCAGTACAAAAAGTGCTGGTGCTCATCACTGATGGAAAATGAGTGGGAGCAGGAAGTGCAGGTTTTGAACCCCACGATCTTTAGCATAATTCAGTACTCAGTCCTGGGTACTGGGGGTAAAGGGGACAAGGGAATAGTTTGGCGGAAAACACCATATAAGTGGCATCCCAATTTCTGAATCTGCTACGAAAAAGGGGGGAATCAAACAGAAAATACAGAACAAACAATAAATCTAAACTATAAACAGTACTAAGGATATTTTTGTAAACTTTTGGAGTAGAAACTCTGATTCAGACCATGTGGGGGTGAGAAGGAACTGGAGTCGCCGGCGACTTGTTGCGCCCTTTATCACCTTGGCGAAACCATGATGTGGCACAGGGTGCATATGGAGACTGCCAGGATGCACTGTGTGTGTGCATAACCCTCAGTGGAATACAATCACTCAAAGAAGAATATGGTCTACTGACGCTAAAGAGTGGTAAATCCTGAGTGAGTTTTGACTGGAAATGTGCCTAGATCTGAAGAGAGAGTCATATGAAGTAGCTACTTCTTTTACACTCTTTTTCCTCCTAAGAACCTATGCCTGGACCCCACAGAAGGGCCTCGAAATGACTGGAGGCTTGTGGAGAGAATGCAGTCATGCTGCCACTTCCCCACTGCATGAGTTTGGGGAATCTTCAAAACCATTTTGCTACATGTGTTTCATGCAGTAGAATGCATTATTTGTCCAGAGCTCAGCAACAAGCAAATGAATAAGGAACTGGATTCTGAAGAACAGCTGCAGCAGCATGAGGAAAATAAATGTTTATTTCATTTTATTATTTTCCCTGTAGACTGAAAATGACAAGATAAGAGGGGGACAGGGAATTAACACAACAACCAGTCAAAGCTGATTTGCAAGCTCATTTTTCTGCTTATCAGATAAATAATTTAATACTACTTACACAGATTCTGTGCTGTTTTTCCATCCAAGATTCTTAATTCTTTAACTCGTTTCTTTGGCAGAACTACTTTCTTTTCTTCTGTATCATCTACTGCCTTTTTAGCTGTAAAATAAATGTGTACATATGAGTTTCTAATTCACCAATAATCGTTTTAAATTTTTTACAGATACAACTTCATTTAAAACACTAATGCTACCTTAGAGAGGGAAAAATATAACTTTTCAATTTTTTCTTCAGTTCAAGGGAAAAGAAACATGCTGGCTCACAATATGGGTACGTCCACACTACCCACTGATTCTGACATAAGTCGATCTCTGCCATGCTCCCCTTGACTTTGGAACTCCACCAGGGCGAGAGGCAGAAGCAGAGTCGACAGGGGAGCCATGGCCATCGATCACGCGCCATAAGGATGGGAGGCAAGACAAAATAAGACACGGCGACTTCAGCTACACTATTCTCGTAGCTGAAGTTGCGTATTTTACATCAACCCCCCGCCCCAAACCACCACCCCCAGTGTAGACCAGCCCTCTGATATTCTCATAATCACAATGGCAAGGAAAACAAAATTATAAACAGTAGAAGGGACATACAGAATTTACAAACTGAAATTTGATAGGACACCCTGATGTATACTCCTGCTCTTGAAAAAATACTAAATCACAGAAAGTGGTTCTTTTCTCAGTTTTTCTTCATTTCAAAATCCAGCACATTCAACAGCAAACTCTCCAGTGATTTGATACAGCTCAAAGAAGATGAGAGCCATCTGCTGAAGCACCACCATTTCCTCTACCATCCTGAAGGTTTCCCTTCCAAGAACTCATCAGGCAAATCCCAGATCTAATGACAATACTCTCCAAGTGGTATAACTGTAGGCATTCATTTTTAATAATGTAATCAAAATTTTTAATATGTTGTTATAATGCACAAAATCAAATCAGAACTATTATGAATATTCTAGGTTTTGGATTAATAAATTTGCTTCTCTAATTGAAAGTTTTATATTTGGAACTTATAAAATGATATATACTAATACACCCTTTATATTTAAAACATGTACACATGAACACTTTTTTTGCATAACTGGAGATATTAAATATTTTTCATGCAAATGTCACAGGTACCGATGAAATTAATCTTAAATTCTATCAAGCAAATGTACACACATGGCTTTCTTTATATCTGAAGGTCCTCAGAGGTAATACAGAAAGGGGAAAAAGGGTTTGTAGATTTGCTTTTTAAGATGCTTAAAGGTAGTCTGTAAAAGTTAGTAGTTACAACTTTAGAAAAAAATCATATTTTTATTAGTCTGGAAGACAATAATGCATACCAAACTAATGAAATTCTCTTATTACAAAACACAAAGATGAGAGCCGAGCAACAGAAAAGAGAAGGCACATTTAGTCGTTCTGTAAACAACTTACTCTTCATTTGTTTACACTTTTTGACCAATGAATGTTTGGAAGAAACCAGGTTTCTGTCAAAAATGAAACACTTCACCTCCCTCAACTGTAACATGGGAGTGAACACCACACTTCTTCCAAGAGCCAAAAAAAAAAAAAAAGGCAAAACCAAGACTCAACCACAAAAAATCATTTAACCTAGCCTGTACCCTTTTGAAGCTCATCTTTAAAAATGATGATACAGATATTTGTCCATTTGAGATTAGAACTTTGTCCTTTGTTTATGTCTCTGAAGGCATCACAAATCAAGAATGAGTAATTGTCACCTAGGATCTGATCCTGCAAACACTTCCGCACATAAGTAACTTTACACGACAGAGTAGGTCCATTGAACGCAATAGCAATGGCCTACTGCCATGCTTAAAGTTATGCAAGTGTTCATATCTGCAGGATTAACAATTCAGTTAGTATATAATGGTATCAAAAGCAGGATTAAATTTTTCAAGTATCAGTCACCAACAGACTTTTATTGCCTATCACATTCTATTGGCTATCTCCATTCAATTGAAAGCCTTCCCCAGTGTCTGGGGGACAATCTTGTCTCAATAACTGCCCCATTTCCCACTGCTTCCCTTCTTGTAGCAAAGTTATATGGACCTGCATTTGCAAAATGTCATAATTACCTGTTTTCAGGATCAGGAAGGATTTTTTTTTCCAGTTGGGCCAAACTGGTGAAAATCTGATGGCGTGTGTTGTTATGTGTTGGGTTTTTTGTTGTTGTTTGTTTTTGGGGGGAGTGTTGGGAGCGGATGTGAGTGTGTGCACGTGCGTGCACATTGTTTGCAGCATTGTGGAGCAGTTAGATTAAAAGGAAAAAGAACGGGAATTGTAATATTAAGAGACAATGTACAAATGTTTTGCTCGTCATAACTTACAGCCAATGTCCAGTGAAAATAAAAAGGGCCAGATCCCAGAGTTAAATGAGACCCGGGATTCGGCTGGTAGATCTTTTGCCTGTAGGAAGAAGGGTAAACCTTTACACTTCACAGATCGAGGTTCCCTTGGCTACCTCCCTCACAGGTGGAGGGCTAGAGATAGGCTGAAAAGGGTCTACCCTGAATCACTGGTTATATGGTTGGAGCCATGTAACTCGACACGAGATCCAATTAAATGGTGGTACGAGAGAAGGGGCTAGCATAAAGCATCCCTCATCTATTGTTAAATTAAGAAAGTTGCTGCCTGCTGTTTAAATTGATTCTGTCGTTCATTTACTTACCTGTCTTGATCAATATTTGCAAATTGTCTCAGCCACTGATCGCATTTACTCCTGTTTATTATATGGTAATGTACATTATACATTACCATATAATAAACAGGTGATTTTGGGAGAGCTCCCTAGGGAAAGTAATGACAAATATTTACTCCTTAGACAGTAATTTAATAGTCAATATCCATGCAAATTTCAACATTTAAACAGTAGCATGGATCTGTGGCTAGTAAAAGTACTGTGGTAAGGCAGGTTTCAGAGTGGTAGCTGTGTTAGTCTATATCAGCAAAAACAACGAGGAGTCCTTGCGGCACCTTAGAGACTAACAAATTTATTTGGCCATAAGCTTTTGAGGGCTAGAACCCACTTCATCAGATGCATGGAGGCAGTCATTCCAAGTTTTCAGTAATTATTAAAACAAACAACCCAGGTTAGTAGTAATTACTTGACTAAATAACATATTTCCACTAAGTTTTCTTATTTCTCACAAGTCAAATATTTTATATATTATTGTGTTAAAAATTCATTAGTTTTGCACTGATGCATGGATATCAGCATAAATAAAATAAACTTGGTTATGATCCTTTCCCTAGTCTAGTTTAGTAAAACTGTCCTTTTGGAATGTTTGTGGTTACCGCACTCCCCTATTAATTTATGTCCCAGTAGGTACCTGCAACACAACAAGTTGTTTAGCTGCTATATGTAAACAATATTAAAATGCAGTTTAACAAAGTAACACTGAATGATTAATACAGTGACAGCTAAATGTTAATCAAAAACCTAGAGATTGCAACCTGGTAGTATTTCCATTCATCTCTATTATTTATACCATTATGTGTTATATTTGAAAGAAATCTGTAGGTTTAAAAAACACACACATACTTATTTGAATGTGTGTATCCACACATGTACACGCTACTTAAAGTACTGGAGATAAGGATATTATTAAATCCTCTGCCGCCATTGCTATTTGCATTCTCTCCCCCTCCTCTCCCTTCATTGAGGCAATATACTGTGCATTAATAGGATGTGTCACTGAGGAATTAATTATATTTCATTACTAGTTACATTGATTAATAGTTGCTCAAGTTGCCATAGCAACTTTAACATATATGTTGAATTATACGCCAATGGGTGTGTGCTAAGTGAGTTTAAGAAGTGTAACCATATTTGCATCTGCAGTACAATACATAGGATGTATGTATGTCAGTCATCTTCAAGAAAATGTAAATTAACGGGGAAATATATAAATGAATGACTCTCTATTCTAGATGGACTGCAAAGCAAATAAGCATAATTTTAATAGAAAATCTTACTGAATACCCTTTAACATGGCATCTTGACATTTCATATTTAATTTAAAAATGAAAAATCTACAAATGGATGACAACAAAATTCAGAGATTCTCCAACTTTTTCAGAGTACAGACTGCCCTAATAGAGACAGTTTTACAGACATCTCTCCCATTCAGTTGTGTAGACCACTTTCCTCTTTTGTTGTTCTTACAACATCTCCATGGAAACTATACCATTTGCATAAATGGAAGATATTAGGAAGTAGTGCATATCTAGCTTCCTTTTGATGGAAAAAAAGGAGCGATCACATAATTAGCAAGCTCTTGAAATCCCATGCATATACTCTGATAAGCACAAATAAAAAAATCATGTAGGAACCTTCACTTTGATCATGGATATACTCCTCTTTTTTTTATTTTGTGATTAAGAAATGTCTGTGACAGATATTAAACTAACAAGCATTGTTTAATTCAGCTTAACACAGTATTTAGTGTGGACCATATATGCAATGTGTAAACAAACATATCTGAATTAAACTAAATTCATGAAACAACAGCAAGGTCAGACATTTCAACAAAGGCAATTTCATATTTGTCTTACAATTTCCATAGTTTTAGTGCACAGCAAATATTTTGAAAATATTTTCTGCAACAGCCATTACTTTAATGCAAATCTTTACATGTGTGCTTGTGTATGTACATGCACACAATAGCTGAAATGCATATAAAATGTGTATACAAATGTTAAAATATAATACTTAGGAAGGTAGATGTCTTTAGACTCAACAAGCTGCAGTACAGAGATATATTTAATTATATATATTGTGACAAGGTCAGGCCGGATGGATACAGGAGAGTGTTAGAAGGCAGATATATTAGTCCCAGATTAAGTAGGTCCCTGGGTAAGGTAACAGGGGCAGTTCTAGAACAAGCAGGAACTTGCTGGAACCAATTAAGGCAGGCAGGCTAATTAGGATACCTGGAGCCAATTAAGAAGAAACTACTAGAATTAATTAGGACAGGCTGGCAAATCAGGGCACCTGAATCTAAAAAGGATCTCACTTCAGTTTGTAGTGTGCATGCGAGGAGCTGGGAGTAAGAGGTGCTGGAGGATTGAAGAGCATTATCAGACACCAGTAGAAAGGTCCTGTGGTGAGGATAAAGAAGGTGTTGGGAGGAGGGCATGGGGAAGTGGCCATCATGCAGCTTTTCCAGAAGGCACTCTAGACAGGTGCAGTCCACAGGGCCCTGGGCTGGAACCTGGAGTAGAGAGCGGGCCCAGGTTCCCCCCAAACCTCCCAATTCCTGATCAGACACAGGAGGAATTGACCTGGATTGTGGGTTCTACCAGAGGGGAAGGTCTCTGGGCTGTTCCCTGACCCACATGGTGAACCTCTGAGGCAAACAAATCCGCCAATAAGCGCAGGACCCACCAAGAAAGAGGAGGAACTCTGTCATGACTAGCATTAGGGATGGGATTTGGTGTGCACAGCACAGCGGAAGGAGGAGGGTGATTATTAAAAAAAAAAGAGAGAGAGAGAGAGAGAGAGAGAGAGAGGGTTTATTTTTTTCACCACAATGGATGACATACTGCGAGCACTGATACAAGCCAGGGCTGCCCAGCAGGAGGCTACCCGTGTCCAGGCAGTCACCCAACAGGAGGCAGTGCAGCTGCAGCAAGAGACTAATCGCTTGTTGATGGACCAGGCAGCTCAGGACCATACTATGTTGCGGGAACTGGTAAACCAGGTACAGACCCTTACAGAGCTGAACCAAAGTCATCATGAGACACAGATCATACGGGCCAGCCACTGGCTATAGAAAATGACACAGGAGGATGATGTAGAGGCATACCTTCTGGCCTTTGAGAGGACAGCACTACGGGAGGCCTGGCCTCGAGATCAGTAGTCTGGCATCCTCGCCCCATTCCTGTGTGAGGAGGCCTAGAAGGCTTACCATGATCTGCCTGAAGAGGCTGCAGCAGACTACCCCCAGCTGAAAGCAGAGATCCTGGCCAGATCTGGGGTAATGACTGCAGTGCGGGCCCAGCAATATCACGAGTGGAGATATCAGGAAGACAAAACCCCACAGTCCCAATTGTATGACCTCCTCCATCTCGCATGAAAGTGGCTGCGAATTGAGTCCGGAAGAGATAATAGAGGTTCTGGTCATCGACCAATACATGAGAGAACCACCGCCAAACCTTCACGCCTAGGTAAGCCAGAACAAACCCTCCACCTATGATGAGGTTGTCGCACTGGTAGAGAGGCGAAGGACAGCGAGGGAGCTGACCCGATCAGTTAA
The DNA here is from genome assembly GCF_003597395.2 of Chelonoidis abingdonii. Taxonomy (NCBI): domain Eukaryota; kingdom Metazoa; phylum Chordata; order Testudines; family Testudinidae; genus Chelonoidis; species Chelonoidis abingdonii. The sequence continues at coordinate 69,290,906 of NC_133776.1, forward strand.
GGAAGATGCACCCTAGGTTAAACTAGCAGCACCAAGCCCTAGCACTCAAGTGACTGGGCCACCAGGAGGGCCTAGGTGGAAAAAGTGAGGGGCTGAAGGCCCACCAGAAGCCACAGAGTCGGAGCACTGATGGGGAAGAAGATTGTGATGTCAGATTGCCCAAACCAAGAGACCAGGGAACGCCTAGGGATCCATACAGATGTTATGCCTGCAGGGAGTGGGGACACATAGATGCACAGTGTCCCAATACCAAGAGGCCTATGCAATGTAACCTGGGGAACTAAGCAGACACATTCTCCCTAATCCACCTTGTAGGGGTCTCACTAACCCCACATATGTAAGCCAGACCAGTGAAACTAAATGAGGTAGAGACCATGGCACTGGCTGATTTGGGGAGTGCTATCACGCTTATCTCAGGGAAGCTCCCGAAGCGTAATCAGCTGCTGCAGTCTAAACATACAGGGATAACATGCGTCCACGGGATGGTTAGTTACTACCCCACCATCCCAGTACAAATTGAGATCTAAGGGAACACTGCCGAGGTAGCAGCAGGTGTACTCCCTAAAATCCCATACCCGGTGCTCATAGGAAGGGACTTCCCAGGGTTTGGAGACTTACTCCCAGTAGGGAGATTGGAGAAAGATGGGAACCCTGAAATTAGTGTGTCATCCACAGTAGACTGTCAACCCCCCAATCCTCTCTGAAATATCCCTAGATTTGTTCCCCACTCCCAGACAGAGTAGAAAGAAGAAAAAGGAAAGAAGGGCAGCTAGGGCCTTGGGAACCCGAATACTGACTCAAAGCCAGAGTGTTGCTCTCATAGGTAGGCAGACCTGAGCAGCTGAAAAGGAGGCCGCTCAGGAGGGAGAAACACCTGAGTCTGACCCACACCCTAATGCCTCAGAACCAGTAGAGGCAACAGAAACTGGGCCCCTGGATCTCGGGCAGATTAGCCCTGGGAGACGAAATTTTGGACAGGCCCAGGCAGAAGGCCTAAAGTACAACAACACTAGAAGGAGGTGACTGAAATAGATGGGGTCCCCGTGGAAGGGAAAACCCAGGGACCAGGACCCTCCTTCATAATGAAGAAGAATCTCTTATACCGGGTTGCACCAGTACAGAGGCAGAAGGTACAGTAGATCCTAGTACCTCAAAAACACCAGAACACTGTATTAAGTCTTGCCCATATGCATCTTTTTGAGGGGCATTTAGGGGTAGAGAAGACCCTGGCATGGGTTATACGATAGTTCTTCTGGCCTGGGGTGCACGAAGAAGTGTGGAGATACTGTGCATCCTGCCTAGTGTCAGTTGCACAGTCCCCATCCCCACTAGAGGACACCTCTAGTACCCTGTCCCATCATAAAGGTCCCCTTCAAGCGAATAGTCATGGATCTAGTGGGATCCCTGGAGAATATGGCTCAGGGTCACCAATGTATAATTGCTGTTTTAGACTATGCTACTCACTACCGAGAAGCCGCCTCCCCTTGTGGAACACAGCCTCTAAAACGATAGCCAAAGACTTGGTGGGGATCTTTTCCCGAGTGGGGCTACCGAAGGAGATATTAACAGAACAAGGAACCCTGTTTATGTCGAAGCTAATGAAGGACCTCTGTACGCTGCTCCATATACATACCTTGAGAACTTCAGTCTATCGTACGCAGATTGATGGGTTGATAGAAAGGTTTAACCGAACCCTCAAGTCTATGATAAAAAATGCGTAAGTGGGGATGGGAAGGACTAGGACACCCTACTACCTTACCTTATGTTCGCTATCCGGGAGATACCTCAGGCCTCAACTGAGGCTACGTCTACACTACGCGCCGTTTTGGCGCGTTAAAATCGATTGCTCGGGGTTCGATATCGCGTCTGGTCTAGACAGGATATATCGAACCCAGAGCGCGCTTAGATCGATTCCGGAACTCCACCAAAACAAACGGAGTTCCGGATTCGACATGGCGAGCCGCGCACATCGATCCCGAGTGGTGAAGACGGGTGAGTAAATCGATTTTAGATATTCGATTTCAGCTACGCTATTCTCGTAGCTGAAATTGCGTATCTAAAATCGATTTTCGCGCGTAGTCTAGACGGGGCCTCAGTTTTCCTCCTTCCAGTTATTATATGGGCATCACCCCCGTGGCATATTAGATATTGCCAAAGAGATCTGGGAAGAAGAACCCAATGAGATGATAAATAATAGAATATGTATTGCAGATGCGAGACCGGATAGCTTGAGTCACCCCTATTGTATGGGAACATTTGGAAAAGGAGCAGGAGGCCCAGCGAACCCATTACAATCAGAAGGCAAAAGTCTGACAGTTCCAACCAGGTGTTTATACTGACGGCAGAAAGCAAGCTTTTGGTCCAAGTCAGGGGCCCTATGAGGTGGTTGAACCTGTGGGGGAAGTAACCTACAAGGTGCGGCAGCCAGGACGCTGAAAACAAGAATAGATTTATAAAACACTAACCTCTTAAAGCCTTCTCACCAGCAAGAGACATATGTAGTGGCCCAAGAGACCCCTATCCAGGGAAATATCCTGCAGGAGCAGATCAGAATATCCACTGATCTGATACCAAACTAGAAGAAGGAGGTAACTGAGATGATCAACCAATACCAGGACATGTTTTCAATCAAACCAGGCTGGCCCACCAAGGCATATCACCACATTATCACAGATCCTAGGACAAAGGTAACTTTAAGGCCATATCAGGTCCCAGCGGCAAAAAGGGAGAAGATCAAGACGGAGATAAAAAGGATGTTGGAGCTGGGAGTCATTGAAGAGTCCCACAGTCAATGGTCAAGTCCAATTGTGTTGGTGCCCAAACCCGAAGGCACCACTAGATTTTGTAATGACTTTCACCGGCTGAACGAGATTTCCACACCCCGCATTGATGAACTCATTGACCGCCTGGACAATGTCCAATTTTTGACAACCCTGGATTTAACGGGATACTGGCAGATTCCTCTTGACAAAGATGCAAAAGAAAAGACAGCATTATCTACACCAGAGGGTCTGTTTCAATATACTGTTTTTCCTTTTGGACTACATGGGGCACCTGCCACCTTCTGCATCTCATGGAGAAGCTTCTGCGGCTCCATAACTGTTATGCAGCTGCATACCTGGATGACGTAATTATCAATATCGTTGACTGGGAGACCCATTTGAAAAAGGTGGAAGCGGTTCTGGACACGCTCAGATAGGCCGGCCTCACAGCCAACCCAGCCAAGTGTGCTATAGAGCTAGCTGATGCTAAATACTTTGGCTACATTGTAGGAAGGGGCATGGTCAAGCCCCAAATAAACAAACTAGAGGCTATCCAAAATTGGTCCCGGCCAAATTGGAAAAAGCAAGTCCAGGCATTCCTGGGTGGGGTACTACCAGCAATTTATTCCCCATTTTGCTACCAGAGCGAGTCCCCTGACAGACCTGGTAAAAGCCCGAGATCCAGACATGGTGAAGTGGACTGACGCTGTAAAGAACGCATTCACAGATCTACGGACGGCCCTCTGCAGTAACCCATGCTTATAGCCCCAGACTTCAACAAAGAATTCATCTTACAAACAGATGCATCTGAAGTAGGATTGGGAGCTGTCCTATCGCAATGGTCAGATACGCAGAACACCCAATCCTCTACCTCAGCAGAAAACTCCTCCTGAGAGAGGAGAAGTATGCCGTGGTTGAGAGTGCGTTCCTAGCTGTGAAATGGGCCATGGAAACACTATGTTATTACCTTCTGGGTCGATGGTTTACCCTTGTGACTGACCATGCACCCTTCCAGTGGATGCAGCGAAATAAAGACAAGAACACAAGGGTAACCAGATGGCTCCTGTCCCTCCAGCCTTTTCAATTCACCATAGAACACCGAGCTGGAAGCCACCATGGCAATGCAGATGGCTTGTCACAGGTACACTGCCTGACGTCCCAAGTTGCCCAACCCTGTGGTATTGAGCAGAGGGTGGAGGGGATATGTGACAGAGTCAGGCCAGATGGATACAGGAGATACAGATACATTAGTCCCAGATTAAATAGATACCTTCTCTTTGGGTAAGGTAACAGGGGCAGTTCCAGAACAAGCAGGAACTTGCTGGAATGAGTAAGGCAGGCAGGCTAATTGGGACACCTGGAGCCAATTAAAAAGAAACTGCTAGAATTAATTAGGACAGGCTGGCTAATCAGGGCACCTGAGTTTAAAATGGACCTCACTTCAGTTTGCAGCGTGCGTGCGAGGAGCTGGGAGCAAGAAGCACTAGGAGCTGAGAGTGGGAAGGCATATTGCTGGAGAACTGAAGAGTACTAGCATTATCAGACACCAGTAGAAAGGTCCTGTGGTGAGGATAAAGAAGGTTTTGGGAGGAGGCCATGGGGAAGTAGCCCAAGGAGTTGTAGCTGTTGTGCAGCTGTTCCAGGAGGCACTCTAGACAGCCGCAGTCCACAGGGACCTGGGCTGTAACCCTGGACTGTGGGTTCTACCAGAGGTGAAGGTCTCTGGGCTGTTCCCTGACCCACATGGTGAATCTCTGAGGTGAACAAATACACCAATAAGCGCAGGACCCACCAAGACAGAAGAGGAACTTTGTCACAATACACACACACTAAAAGGCTGAAATCAGGTTTGTTGTGTCAGAGAAAAGGTTGCTATACACTTTAATTTCTTATTCGTACTCATGTAGAGTATTGATTAATGTTAAATGAGAAAGAGGAAGTGATTTATAAATTCTGTGTCAGACCCTTATCTCGAGGTTTCCAGTATATTAAAATGTTTGTTATTTAGAATCCTAAATTCATTCTGAAGCAGTGTTTGTGTTAAAATTTTATACTAACTGTTTTTGTAATTTACAAATATATCTTCCAAAAGGGATACTAGATTGAAGGAAGTGAATATAATTTTTTCTTAACCTGAAACCTATTCATCAAAAACTGAACAAAGGAGGGTAGTATGAGATTAATTTTAAATGGAAAAACAGTGTGTGTGTATTATATATATATTTATTTATTTTTGGGGGGAGACTGCTTTAAAGATAGATTTCCCTAAATTGGGATGCATGGAACTTTTCTTAATACTATTCGCTAAAAGACAAAAAGAACAATATCTCAACTTCTGCACATCAGTGCCTCCTACTGTTTTATTCCTTGCTTCTCTTCACTCTCTGCCTGAACCACAAAGGCAGAGATAATATGACTTAAATCGAGGAAAATTAAAAGGTTCAGGTGTTGGGAAAGGCTAGCAACAACTCTTTCCAGAACAACAAAATGAGAGTCTAAATTAAACATGTTGGTAAGCAATCAAGATTTTGTTTTCATTTCGTGTTATGTTCTATTTTATGAGTAATAATGTATTTGTTTATCAAAGCTGGAGGAAAAAAAGCTGATGCAACCTGCTGTAAGAGATTGTTTTCCATTCCATTCTTATATGTTATGTACTGCATGTACAGCTGTAAAGCATGTATCTTCAGTGATACCTAGAGCTGTGAACTAATATATCCCACAGAAAGAACTATTTCAATTTTGCACCTGTTTAGCATATGAAGACGTAACAACGACATTAGTCAAAATGTTCCAGAAGTTTAAAATATATTAAACAAGACTAATGGTAGTAATCACAAGGAACATACACAAACATGTTGTATGGTTCAGAGACCTAATTAAGAGGAGGGCAGGAGGTTACTCTAGCACTGTAGTTGGTACAAAAATCTGCAAGCACACATGGCTTTTGGAAACTAGCAGCTGCATGTTAACTAATACACTTGTTCACCTGTTCATTCACTCAATTACGGAACACCATTAAATGTTACTACTACAACATATTTAGCAGCCCTAATGCCATTAAAGAAGATTTTATATTTTACCCTTTGGGTTGACATTCTCTCTCTCTCTCTTTTTTTTAATTAGTTGCTTTTACAGTTTATAAAAAGGGACTAGAAGTGCAGCCTAAAACAACAACATTCAGAACATTGAGCACCCCTTCAACATCTCAGACAAAAACTATATTAAGATAGCATTAAAGTTGAGACCACATCAGTATAACAGTCTGACTGATTGAAGTGTTTGCAGTCCCAATATAAAAGAAGATGGTGTTTAAGAAAGAACAGTTACTTACATTACAATAATTGTGGTTCTTGGGGGTGTATTGTCCACACAGTTTTCACTCTTGATGTGCATGTGTCCCATGCACACAAAATCGGATTTTTTAATAACAGTGTTCCATGTGCTCTGGGAGCCTTTAAAACCAGTGTAGCTGAGGGGATAATGGTGAGTGGCCTCAACCATTTCTTACTTCCTACACCAATGAAGAATTCCATATGGAAGGATTCAAAATTAGCAGGTTGTGGGATCTATTTGGACAACACATTTTGAACAACAACAGTTTCTGTAAGGTAAGAAAGAATTCTCTCTTTGAACAATTGAATACACAGATTCCACTTTTGGTGATTAGCAGTCAGTATACAATGCCTCGAGATGAGTAAAAAGGTCTCCTACTTGAAGATCAACTGATGGACTGCTGTACAGAAACTTGCATCTGGTCTAGAGGCCAGACCCAGAAGACTTGAGAGTTCCTCTTAGGGATTCTTGCTTAAATTGTCTGCCCCATTTCCAGGGTTATCCAGGGTGAAGATTGGTTAGAGTCCAGCACAGGAGTAGGCAACCTATGGTACGCGTGCCAAAGGTGGCAGGCAAGCTGATTTTCAGTGGCACTCACACTGCCCAGGTCCCGACCACCGGTCTGGCGGGCTCTGCGTTTTAATTTAATTTTAAATGAAGCTTCTTAAACATTTTAAAAAACGTATTTACTTTACATAAACAATAGTTTAGTTATATATTATAGACTTATAGAAAGAGACCTTCTAAAAACATTAAAATGTGTTACTGGCATGCGAAACCTTAAATTAGAGTGAATAAATGAAGACTCGGCACACCACTTCTGAAAAGTTGCCAATCCTTGGTCTAGCAAATATGTTCTCTTCCTCTGAAGAAGCTGTATTCTTCTTTCATGGGAGTGATTTGGTCCAGTGTCTTCTGCCTATTAAGGGCTATAGTTACTTATTACCTCTCTTCATCTGTCCAAGGCTGAACATGCCAGTACCAGTCCCCTGGCTGAATCAGTCTCTGCTGACAACTGTCTCAGTGTTATTTTGCATTCATGCCAACAAGTCCATCAGTGACACCAGCTCTGATGTGCTCAGTGTAGGCATTCTCAGTGCAGTCACCACAGGTACAGCTATCTGGTACCAGGACGCTCAGTGCCAAAAAGAGGTATGCCAACTGTGTGCTACTGAGGGGGAGGGAAAGAAGGTGGCACAGTGCCAATTTCTGCAGCTCTGCCTTGATGCTTTGGAATGTTAGAGCATTGGTGGAAGATTTTTATTTTCGTCACACAGGAGGAAGATTTGTATCTACCCTGGTATGTAAAGTGGTGATTTTTACAGCCACTTTTTTGGGTCAATACCAGAGCAAAAGAGAGTGACCTCTAAGTGTGCCGTGAGCTCTGGGTGACATCAGAGATCACCGGGGCATGAGAGAAGTGTGACTGACTAGGTGAAGGTCTCTCCAGTTGCATATTGGGATCTAAAAATGTCTATTTGATGTTTCTAAAAGATGCATCTGCAGCCTACCTTTTAAGAACATAAGAATAGCCATACTGGGTCAGACTGATGGTCCATCCAGCCCAGTATCCTGTCTTCTGACTGTAGCCAATGACAGATGCTTCAAAGGGAATGAACAGAACAAGGCGATCATCAAGTGATCCATCTCTTGTCATCCAGTTCCAGCACCTGGCATTCAGATGCCAAGGGACACCAGAGCATGGGGTTGCATCCCTGATCATCTTGGCTAATAGCCATAGATGGACCTATCCTCCTTGAACTTATCTAATTCATTTTTTTGATCTAGTTATAGTTTTACATCCCCTGGCAATGAGTTCCACAGGTTGACTGTGTGTTGCATGAAATAGTTTCTTTCCTTCAGTCTGTGCTTTGAAAAATATTTGCATATTAAGCAATGCTCAGGAACATGTCATTCTAGATATAAAAGACATGCCAAGCGTACAGGCACTGATGGGTCTCAGGTCTGATCAATCTCAAATCCTGGAGACATAATGTCGACAATTTTGGTTCTAGGTACAGAGGCAAGAACCCTATCTTGTCCATAACTTTTATAAATCAACTGGTTAATTAAACTTGGACAAGTAACTAACAACTAATTAACTTACTAGCAAGTAAACTTCAACTAATCTATCTGTAGATGAAGAGAGGTGGATACCACAGGGTTCCATCTCACAGCCATGGGAGTAATGAGGAATTGGGATGCAGCTGACGTTGCTCCACCCTTTACACAGTCAACTATTGCAGCTGCAAGGGCTCCCAAGGACCTGGGTGCAGCCACAATAGACAGCGCTATTCAAAAATAATGTGATCTTGCACACCAGGATGCATATGCACCAAGAGTGGAATTCATGTGGACAATCACTTAAAAAACACCTGGCCCCGAGTCCTGCTGCAGCAAAATGATGGCTGAACATCTTGACTGTTACGTTTTATCAGTACGATCATCTGCTTTTTGTTATTAAAATATCAATTAAAAAAAAAAAGAAGAGTTGCACAGTGCAATTTAAGTAGACTACCGTGGGGCAAACATACCCTGTGCAGCTATTTTACATAAAGAGATACTGAGTAAGAAAAGCAATGCAGATGTGTGTTCGTCTTATGTAAAAAGAATCACTCTATCAGTAGTTTTCACAGTAATGTTACAGTGTGTTAGTTCCAGAATATGCTATTGTATTATAAAATCTTATTGAAAAGAATGACATTTCTATTCTGGATATCAAGTGGACTTCTTATGCTTTAAATAATATGCAGGAAAATTATCTGGATATATTATGTATCATAATCATGTGGCTGATCTCATGTTTACGGAGGAATTTTAAAAAATGAACAAATACCTGCACTGAAACATGAAATGGGTGTCCAGAACTAGAATGAGATCAGATTCAGATTATGGATGTCCCCTCACTAACTGGACAGAGGAATATCTGCTTATTAAGAGCGCCATACCCAGTATATTAGAGGCTACAGACTACTAAAACTGCACTGCCTTGGTTTCATAATGTTTGCCGTGACATAAATGTCAGAGTGAACTCTAAATCTCCTTACTTTCAGAATTTTAAAAGCAACTCCCCCAATGGTAAAATATTCTGTGACGGGAGCCAGAAACCAAACCTGCTTTCAAGTAAGCAAGCATTTAACTCTGTGTAGACTTCACGTTTGCAGTCTCATAGCAAAGATGAAGACACAACCAGACAGTCAGATAAAACAGCCACTTACTAGTCAGAAGAGAAGACCTCTTTTAAAAACAAAGATCTACTCCCCATAATGTCAAAGTTGTAACTTTGGATTGTATCTATTAAGTAGGGTGGGACAGTGATACCAATTGGAGGGAGGGGAGCAAACCCACACCCCCATTTTTTGCACTTGCTCAAAGTTCCTGAATTATGATGTGCTTAATAATTACTTACTTAACTGTGTATAATCACTTATTCATAACTCAGTGGTTCATGCTGCTTTTGGGACAAACAGAAAAAGGGTGAATTTTGCCAGAAGATAATGACATTCTCAAAGAATTTTGCAGAATTCTATAGAAATTTCTTGTTAAATCTGAATGAATTTAATTAAAATGTCATTTCATGTTTAATCCTGGGTGGTCCTCTTCTTTTTTGCACAGGAGGCAGAAAGTTTATTTTATTTTTATCAACAGCAGCAAACATTCTTGAGAACAGTTTGGAAAATGGGATCTCCAAAATAATCTGCCTACTCGTCTAACAAAAAAGGTGGTGCACTCAACTCCACAAGTGATTCTCAATTTCAGACCTGAATCTTAACTCCTCAGCAACTGCAAAGGGGCTGACAAGCTCAGCTGGCAGGCATCCTCTTCATGCAGGAAATCAGGCTTCTTCTGTTTCTGAGATTCCCCCCTCACCAAAAGGAGGCCAAATGCAGTTTATAATAACTAACTTAAAAATCCCAACCCTTAATCATAAAATCATAGACTTTAAGGTCAGAAGGGACCATTATGATCTTCTAGTCTGACCTCCTGCACAAGCCAGGCCACAGAATCTCACCCACGCACTCCTGTAATAAACCCCTTACCAATGTCTGAGTTTAAAGACTTCAAGGTACAGAGAATCCTCCAGCAAGTAACCCATGCCCCACGCTGCAGAGGAAAGCAAGAACCCCCCAGGGCCTCTGCCAATCTGCCATGGAGGAAAATTCCTTCCCAACCCCAAATATGGCAATCAGCTAAACCCTGAGCATGTGGGCAAGACTCACCAGCCAGACACCCAGGAAAGAATTCTCTGAAGTAACTCAGATCCCACCCCAACTAACATCCTGCCATTGGGCATATTTACAGCTAATAGTCAAAGATTAATTAATTGCCAAAATTAGGCTATTTCATCACAGCAGCCCCTCCCTAAACTTATCAAGCTCAGTCTTGAAGCCAGATATGTCTTTTGCCCCCGCTGCTCCCCTTGGAAGGCTGTTCGAAAACTTCACTCCTCTGATGGTTAGAAACCTTTGTCTAATATCACGTCTAAACCTCCTGATGGCCAGTTTATATCCATTTGTTCTTGTGTTCACATTGGTACTAAGCTTAAATAATTCCTCTCCCTCCCTGGTATTTATCCCTCTGATATATTTATAGAAAGCAATCATATCTCCATTCAGCCTTCTTTTGGTCAGGATAAACAAGCCAAGTAGTACTTACCAGGTGGTAACTGGCTTATCCAGGGAGCTGAAGGACTAATCCAGACTGACTGGGTAGGAAATTTTCCCAATTCAGTTCTATAAACTGAGTTTCCTTAAACAGGAAAGGAATAAATGTATGGATACTGTTTCCCGGTACCCAGAAGCCAGTTCTTAGGCGGAACTCTGTAGGCAGGCATGGGACTTATGAGCTCACCAACAGCAAGTGCTAACCTTTTCAGTGGCTGACTCCAGACTCGCACAGTGCTCTCAGCAACAGACATCTCACAGAGGACCTTCCTTATTGGTCAGGATAGCCCTACTTTCCTGTAATTTTTCCAGCCAATAAATTTTAACTCAAATCCCTCCCCTTTCTCTCAGACACTGCTCATTCTCTGAGAAGACATGCTGGTGGCCATCCAGGAATAACTGTTGTAACACCCCTGAGTTGACAGGGGTCCCTATCATTCAAAATAGTCTCTGTCTTCTCTCCCTCTCAGTTGCCTTGCAACTGGGACTCTGAGTCTTCCTTTGGCCCCTCTGCCTCCCAGGAACACCCACTTCTCCCTGAGTTACTAGCACAGACACCAGAAACCAAGGTAAGCTTCACAGGGAGCTACAAACAAAAAGTGACCATCTTGTTAAAGCTACTTAATCCTGCCGATAAAAAATGGGGGACTTTCTCAGAGGGCTACTACAGAGTTCAATGAAAGGATTGTGGGTATTCACCCACGAAAAAGGAAAGGAAGTGGGTATTCACCCACGAAAGCTCATGATCCAAAACGTCTGTAAGTCTATAATGTGCCAGAGGATTCTCTGCTGCTTTTACAGATTCAGACTAACATGGCTACCCCTCTGATAAATGAAAGGATTGACCATCCTGTTAAACCAAAGCTACTTAATCCTACTGATAAAAAAGGATGTACTTTCACCAACTACTACTATAGAGTTCAACAAATGGATTGAGTACTCTGTTAATGAAGACATAATTTACTGCTTTGCTTGCCAACACTTTGATAGTAATTCCTTACAAAATAGTGAAAAGCCTGTGAAACGAGTATTTATTGATTTTGGATTTTCAAAGTGGAAAGACGTGAGTGATCTTTTCCAACAGCATGTAGAAAGTATATGCTACAAATAATTGTGTTTTGGACTGCATTTTTTATGATTCTAGACAAAAAAAATACTGCTTCAAACATTTCAACAACTAGACTGAAAGAAGTTTAGGAGACAAAGAGAAGATGGCTTGGTTCTTCATCAAGCAACATTTTCTTGGATGTCAAGGATCAGACAATCAAGTAAACTTTGCTGAGTTCCTTGAGATATCAGAGACAGATATAAACCTACGTTCAAAAAGGGAACGTCGGGTTTTTACTTATCTCACAATTATCAGAATTATCTAATTTGAGTTTCTGGTGAACAGTCAGAGAAAACAACAGCAGCTGACACTCAAGATCAAGAAACCACTATTATTCTTCTGTTTTCATTGATGAGATTAAAGACATTTCTAAGAAGGAACACCTTACTCTAACTATCCGATACCTTCATGTAAAAGAAAGAGCTACTGATACTTACCAGATGTGAAAAATTTGCACTGATTCCTTAGCAAACTTTATCTATGACAAAGTATAAAGTGTGAGACTCCACTTGAAATTTTGTGTGGGACAATGCTATGACAGTGCAAACATTATGAATGGGTGTACTAACGGAGCTGAAGCAAGAATAAAAGAGAAGACTCTCCATGTGGGTACATTCACTGCCACGCCCACAAGTAAAACTTTGCTTTAGTCAGCACTATCTCAGATATGCCCAAACTTGCAGAATTCTTTATCATTGTACAACTGTCGTGTCACTTTTTGGTCAAAAGCACTACCAGACACAAGTTATTTGTTCAAGCTCAGAAACAGATCCAGCGGAAAGTTATTCAACTAGAGCAAATGATAGCTACCAGGTGGTTTTATTGGTACTGAGCAGTAAATAAGATGAAACTGCACTATGAAGCCATTTTCACTGTACTTGAGTCAGCACATATTCAAAAGTTTTAGCTGAGCCAACTGGATTCCAAGCTAAGATAAAGTCACCTTTCTTATTGTATATGTTTATCTTAAAAAGAACAATTGGTGTGACAAATGCATTAACAGAGCAACTTCAATAAAGTGGATTTGTTTTATTAAGTACTACACACTTGATCAAAGGAATTCAAAAAGAACAAGAATCAGCAAGATCCAATGCAGCGTGTGGGAAAATAGCGGAAAATGTAAAAGAATTTGCTGTTGGTATTGGCACTGAACTGGATTTTAGGACATCTGAATTGTCTAAAATGCCTCAAAAACTCAAAGTTTCCAAGTTTCCTGTTGATTATCTGTCAACTAGTAGTATTGGGATAAAGAATATTGATGAGAAGTCTCTGACAGATTTCAAAAGACTTAATATGCAGTTCTTGACTATTTAATGTCCTAGTTCAATGGGCATTTTATGGACAATCACGTGTTATTGGAATGTATATATTAGTCAAAGATTGCTCACATTTCAAGAAACTGCAAGATTTTTCACACTTTTATAGTTCACACAGCGAGAAAGTACTTTTGAGATTGCAAGTCTCCATGGCAAAATCGTTCATGGCACCAACAGAGAAGGAGATAAAAAGAGAATAGACACGTCATCTATACAGCAATCTTCAAACACTGCCAGTTGCATTCAGAAGTGTGAAAATTGCTACAGATCACCCCTACAGTGCTCATCACAACAGTATCATATGAACACTTTTTTAAAACTTGCATCCAATCAGCAAGCGGAAATGAGAGGCCAGCCACCTGAGGCTAACAGCTCTGCAACAGTCAATGGTAAAACAAACCTCTCAGCCTTGAAAACATAGTGAATGCTTTCAGTAGAGACTGCGGGTATGTCTACACTACGGGATTATTCCGATTTTACATAAACCGGTTTTGTAAAACAGATTGTATAAAGTCGAGTGCACGCATTAATTAAGCAGTGTGCGTCCATGTACCGAGGCTAGCGTCGATTTCTGGAATGTTGCACTGTGGGTAGCTATCCCATAGCTATTCCATAGTTCCCGCAGTCTTCCCTGCCCATTGGAATTCTGGGTTGAGATCCCAATGCATGATGGGGCAAAAACAGTGTCGCAGGAGATTCTGGGTAAAGGTCGTCACTCATTCCTTCCTCCGTGAAATCAACGGCAGACAATCATTTCATGCCCTTTTTCCCTGGATTGCCCTGGCAGACGCCATAGCATGGCAACCATGGATCCCGTTTTGCCTTTTGTCACTGTTACCGTATGTGTACTGGATGCCACTGACAGAGGTGGTACTGCAGCGCTACACAGCAGCATTCATTTGCCTTTGCAAGATAGCAGAGACAGTTATCAGTTGTTCTGTACCGTCTGCCATGCCATTGTAAATTGGCGATGAGATGACGGTATCAGTCGTTCTTTACCGTCTGCTGCTGTCCTGGGTGCTCCTAGCTGACCTTCGCTGAGGTCGCCCAGGGGCACAAAGACAAAAATGGGAATGACTCCCCAGGTCATTCTCTCCTTTATGTTGTATCTAAAAATAAAGTCAGTCCTGCCTAGAATATGGGGCAAGTGTACTAGAGAACCAGTGTACCAGACAGCACAGCCGCTCCGTGTCAGATCCCGCAGAAATGATGAGCTGCATGCCATTCTAGGGGGTGCCCCTGCAACAACCCCACCCATTGCTTCCCTCCCCCAACCCTCCTGGGCTCTACTGTTGCAGTGCCCCAGCCCCCACTTTGTGTGTGAAGTAATAAGAGATGCAGGACTAAGAAACACTGACTTTTTATCGAGATAAAATGAAGGGGGAGGCAGCCTTCAGCTGCTATGGATAGCCCAGGGCAATTACAGAATCTTTTTTTAGACATGAAAGCGGGGGCTGATGGAGCATCGCCCCCAGTTGGCTATAATGAAAGACAGTTACAGCTGTTCTGTACCATCTGCCAGGAAATGGACCGGAGTCGATTCCTATTTTCCCAGCGCCCTTCCGGCCCTACCTGAGGCCAGCCAGGATATGGTTAGGGATGGCTACTCATTCTGGCATGTAGTCTGCACGGGGAAGAGGGGAGGTTGCTGCTTCTAGTGCCGCACGCGTCTTAGGAGCGTGGTGACATTTGAAAAAAAGTCAAACCATTTTTTCCCCTTTTCTTTACAGCGGAGGGAGTAATTGACGATTACCTAAACACCCGGCATGTGTTTGACTACGGCTTGGGCTCGCCAAGATGCCAATGCTTTTCGGATTACTGGGGACTTGGATCTGGTCTCGTACCCCTCCCGCCATGGACCATTTATTCTTTGCTTTCGATTACGCTTGAGGCAGCACTTGTGCGTGGACTTGTATCATAGCGGAAGATTTTTTCAGATGCGGCATTTCGTCTTCTGGATAACGTAGCTCTGATGAACAGATTTGTCCCCCTCAGGATCAGATCCACTCCCGTACGTTATGCTTGGAGTCTTTTTGATTTGGACTGCATCGCCAAGCCGTATATCAGAGCTCCACGCTTGGGCAACAGAAACGAATTCAACAGTTCACGGGTTTTTCCGTCTACCTGGTCGTGCATCTTGATCAATTCGCTTATCCAGCCGGTCACGGGTACCACTGTGGGATACCGCCCGGTAGGCCAAGACCGTCACATTATGCGGCCACAACTAACCACCCTAATCCGACATGGCAATACTGATTTCAGCGCTACTCCTCTCGTCGGGGAGGAGTACAGAAACCGGTTTAAAGAGCCCTTTATATTGATATAAAGGGCCTCGTTGTGTGGACAGGTGTAGGGTTAAATCGATTTAATGCTGCTAAATTCTGTTTAAACGCGTAGTATAGACCAGGCCTGTGACTGTCCCTACCCTCTGAAGTTAGCTAGTTTGAAGAACTTCATGAAATAAATCAATTATCCATCAAGTTGTTTGTTTTATTGTATATTTCAACTGTGAGCAGAAAAATCAACCCCCCTCAAAAAATATTATTTTCCAATGTATGCGAGGAGGGGCGGGTATTGAACTTTTCTCCTTCCCCATCTCATTATAAATCGGTGTATTCTAAAACCAGAAGAATACATTAATGAGAAGGAAAACCGAAGGCCTTTCATTGTAGAACTAGCTCATCATCTCTGGGAGTCTACTCACAACTTTCTTCTCCACTCTTGGAACATAATTAGTAATTATGATCACAAGACGGTTTTTAAAGCTTTTAGAATATTTATTCTGTTGCCAAGATCTCCAGTTATAAAATGATTTACAAGGAGGTTATCTTGAACAAATTAACCTGATGAGCATTGCATGCTGGAATGAATTAGTAGAGACCATAGTATTAACAAGCTATATGACTGCTAGTTCTACCAATGTGATTATGCCCCCACAATTTGGGTTGTATTTCTAATGGAGAAAACAACACTCTAGAGTTCTGGATCATAGAATTATGGCTTCTTTCATGTAATTAATCATACTCTATCATCACTAACTAACTCCCCTTCTAATAAGTTGATAGCACTTAGAAAAAAGGATATTTGTGGAGCAGAAGAGTAGTGTGACAATTTAACAGTATAGATAACTAACTATAACAATTTAGATTAAAATCACAGGGAATTTCAGATATGATTTGAACAAGACCCTGTCTTGCAGAAGTGATGAGAACCTGTTTTACATGTCACCTGAAAGGCTGTAACAGCAGGCACACTAAGGGAAGATTGTCACCTACTGGATCACCAATTTAAACTTCTTAATCACATGGATTTGCATAAAAAGACTCCAGTTCTAAAACCATCTTAATGTATGACACTTACACCATACTGCAATCTCAAAAGGTCTAACTGCAGTACAACATTAATTCAGACAAATCAGCAGAAAAATATCAGATTACATACGTACTAGTATCGGGAAAACAGGGATTAGAAAAGGGAAGCTTTTGGTCACACAGAAAGTGGATGAATCAGTATGGAAAGCAATTGAGACATTGGACCTTACAGATAATGTATGATGCAATTCAGCAACTGTTTCCCAAGGGTATGTGTGATTATTGAATTGTAGTTGAAAAATCTCCAAACAGCCCTTCCAAGGATATGGAAAGTACAACTTCTAAAACTTAAATGATTAACAAAGAATTCTAGTGTGGCTGAGGGAAAGAATTCACAATTTATCTTTCTCAATTTTATGTTATATATTGCATACTATGTGTCATGCACAGAGAACATGCACAGCTTTAAAAATGAAATGAAAACTAATTTTTAGAATAATCCCTCTGAATGAGATTAAACTCAGTAAAATAAAGCATACAAAAAGACAAAATCTGAAAATGTAACAATATAAAAGGCACTGACGTTCCATGGTTATTAAATAAAGGATTTAACAATGAAAAAAAACCAGTTGCAGTCAGAATTTTTATTAATAATGCCTCTCCCTTAGTAACATTTTTTTTTAAATGTTAAATGTCCATAAAAAGCAACTTAACTAAAAATCAGAAACAAATAATGTATTCAATGGTATCCATATTATGAAGAAAATATGAATAGGAAATAGATTGCCCTCTAATTACTCCACTTTGCTATTCACTTTTACAATACGCCTTGGTAATAAAGAGCAGCAGTTAAATGCAGGCTTGGATAAAAGTTGTTAAGCCTTTTGCATTCTAAAGCAAACATGTATAACACTTTAGAAGCACTTCTGCATCAGGTTACTAGACTACCATGTCATTCATTTCCTCTCAAAACCTTGTTAATTTCAGGATTATGAGCATTAAAAGTTTGAAAGAGTTATTCTACTTAAAGTGAAAATGCTGTTTAAAAACCATCAAGCCATATAAATCCTTTCCATTCCAACAGTAGAGAAATATCAGTCTAAAACACTTCAATAAGACACCTTCCACTATAATTCACAAGTGGGATGAAAACTGTAAAAGAAATGACTGGTTTCTTATTAAACCTCTTTTCCCTTCTCTCCCCCGCCCCCATCCACTTTTTAAACAAGGAATTTAAGCAACTTGGCCTTTCTCTCTTTTAGGAAAGCCAGGAGCAGACAGTCTCTCAGAAGAATTCCCCAGCGTTACATTCAGCATTGTTGTGTAATAAACTGAATATCAAAGACCCTCCCATAACCGAGTCAGTTCTGGAGAGGAAACCTCCAAGGAAGTGGTATTAGTTATTTGGTATTTTTCACTTTGCACTGAAATTATTGCCTAGCTGTCCTTAAAGACCTATATGCTGGTAACAAAGGCAATAGATCCAGGTTCATGGCCATATTCTAATTCAGATAATTACATTCTGACTTACATAACATTTCTCTTACAGGTGACAGAGCGGTAGCCGTGTTAGTCTGTATCAGCAAAAACAACGAGGAGTCCGATGCACCTGATTAAATGGCTTATAGCCCACAAAAGCTTATGCCCAAATAAATTTGTTAATCTCTAAGGTGCCACAAGGACTCCTTGTTGTTTCTCCTACAGTTTCAAGAGAAGTAGCTCTCTCTCTTTAGGTCTCATCTCCCACCAAGTATTTTTTGGGGTAATAGATTACATTGTTTCACTTAGCTTTTACTTCTGTTTGTACTATATAATGCCAATGACTGGGCATCTATTAATAGCTATATGTTTGACATTGTTTTGTGCCTCTCTTTTCTTATACTTTTTCCTTCATAACTGCACTCACAAGACGCCAGCTTGCACTCTCACAGCTGTCCATTCTATATGCAAGAAAAATGACAGACAGGACAATGCTTAGAATTTGTGGGCATCCAAAAACACAATGAATTTTGAGAACAGGACAGGTACTTAGCATATGTGGACAGGAAGAAAATTCAAGGCATAATGGAAAAGAATGAGAAGACCAACAAGAAAATTAAGGAATGAAAAGGTTACATAATTGTGTTTCTTACCACACCTCTTCACTTCATTAATGAATGTTATAGGTGGTGTGTGTGGGGGGGTGTTTTGGGGGGGTTGTTTTGTTTTTAAAAAGGCAAGTACTTACAGATATGCACTGCCAGATTCTGAGTTTTACCATCACAGGCATGCTGGAAGAGCTGCACTACAACAAGACTTAGCCAGAATTTCTCCATTGCCTGCCAGAGATTGCATATGGGGGAAACATGTCTGCATCCTTCCAAGCAATATAATACACATTTCCCACAACTTCGCTGCCTGAAGGACAGTTCTTCAATTACGGGGAAAAAGTAAGAAGGCCCTGAACATCAAGTTGCTTGCCTTAATTTGACCAGTAGTGAGAAGTAAGGGGACCATTAGAAAGGAGTGAAGTAGTCCCTAAAAGCAGGAGGGGGCTGGGCCTACCCGAAGACCTTCCCTGCCCCTGCGCAATAATTTGAGCATTGCTGATGCAGCAGAGCAAAATCATGGCCCCTTTTAGTGAGCTAGTGCATCGGGCAGAGGGTACTAGCAGGGAATAGAGAATCTTCCCCTGCCCCCAGGCTACAAAAAAGTCCAGCAATAGGAGTATCAAATATGTTAGCCTGCATCCTAATGGGTCTTTTCAGTCACGTCAAGCTAACTTTACTGAGCTAACACATTTCAAAGACCACACCCTTTTGCCTACCAAGTGAGGTCCTAAGTGGTTTGTACAACCCTCTGTGCAAATACTCCAGAGACAGGGATGGTATGTATGCACTGTGTAGGATTGGGCAGAATGACACTATCATTTGAAACACATTTGAGATTCTTCAAAAATAAAAAGGAAGAAATAAAATTACCTATGTTATCGTCAGAAACCTTTCTGTAGATGCCTTATCTGTTCTATCGGTGTAAAAATGTGGCTTCCACGCCTCTCTTTCGTCAATCAGCTCCAACAAAAAGCTAAAAACGTGACAACTAGTGCTGGTTACAGAATTTCCAAATGAAGGTCACTTAGAAAAACTAAATGTGGCTAAGGAATTGATATGGATTGAAGAAGCTTTAAATCATATCCATCACCTGAAAAAACTAATTGTATACATAAGAACATAAGAACGGCCGCACCAGCTCAGACCAAAGGTCCATCTACCCCAGTATCTGTCTACCGACAGTGGCCAATGCCAGGTGCCCCAGAGGGAGTGAAGCTAACAGGCAATGATCAAGTGATCTCTCTCCTGCCATCCATCTCCATCCTCTGAGGAACAGAGGCTAGGGACACCATTCTTTACCCTTCTTGGCTAACAGCCATTTATGGACTTAGCCACCATGAATTTATCCAGTTTCCTTTTAAACATTGTTATATAACGTCCCAGCCTTGCACAACCTCCTCAGGTAAGGCAGCTCCAAACAAAGTTGAACTGTGTGCTAGTGTGAAGAAGAACTTCCTTTTATTTGTTATATTAACCCTGCTACCTATTAATTTCATATTGGCGACACCCTAGTTCTTTGTATATGGGAATAAGCTAAATAACTTTTCATATCCACATTTCTCAGATCACTCATGATTTTATATCTCTATCATATCCCTACCCTTAGTCTCCTCTTTTCCAAGCTGAAAGAGGCCTAGCCTTTTATCTTCACTTGTATGGGACCCTCTCTCAAACCCCTAATCATTTTAGTTGCCCTAAATCTTGAGTAGTTTACGTATCATCTGCAAGACTTGCCACCCTCACTGTTTACCCCTTTCTCCAGATCATTTATGAATAAATGAAAGAGTTGGTCCTAAGGACTGACCCTTGGGGAAACACACTAGTTACCCCTCTCCATTCTGGAAGAATTTACCAATCAATCTCCTACCCTTTGATTCCTGTCTTTTAACCAGTTCTCAATCCATGAAAGGACCTTCCCTTTTACCCCATGACAGCTTAATTTACATAAGAGCCTTTGGTGAGGGACCTTGTCAAAGGCTTTCTGGAAATCTACATACATACACACGCACGCACACACAAGTATTGATTGCATTTCAGTTGAAATCTTGAAAGGAAGCAAAGGTAGCTTATCTGTCAGGAAGTAAAAGATTGAGAGTAAAACACAGAAATGGAGAAGCAAGGCAATTTGCTTTACCACAACTATAGATGAGGTGTAATGTCGTCCTGGAAACATTTGTTTCTATATAATATGACCAGACAGAAATAGAGAAGAAGTTAATTCAAGAACAGCAAAGTAGTCCCACACACGCTTCAGTACAGGAAACATGTCACCACTTGGGAAGACAGTGTCAGTCAGTAATGTGAAATTCACTGAAAGATGTGGGAGAAAACAGTAATTAAGTGGGTGATGCACATTTTTAATGTACTTGTACTCTTATATGTTTGCTAATAACCTCTTGTAAGGAATTGATTCCCCTTTATTATGAATGAAGTGACATGAATGAAAACAAGCTATTTATACTTCACTTAATATATTTCCTGATGTTAAAAGACAACGTATTTGACAGCAGATGGAATACAAATTGGGGGCTTTGGTGGTCGCAGAGAATTAACAGCTACCTTTGGTTAAAGTGAACTACAGGAGTAGTTGATCAATATTTCATATATAAAGCCAGTTTAATGACACTGATTCACCTAGGATTTCTTACCCAATCGTTTCCTTTCTGCTAGCAGCATCTGCCACGATTCTGTTATGATTGGGCTGCTCTCTGCCTCTACTTCACAGTTTCCAAAGATGATTCAAAGCATGGCACAATGCATGCTGACCAGGCCTTGTTCTATTACTTGCCTCAAGATAAGTCATTTCAAACATCTATAAAACTTACAGAAAGATATAACACAAAATGCCAACTTATTAACTATTTACAGCAGGAAATTGTCTGCAGAATAGTTGTTGAAAAAACTGACACCCCCCCCCCCCGCGCTTAAGGAGCCATTCGGGGATGGTAGAACTGTGGGAGACATAGCTAGCAAAAAGGAAATTATCAGTAAATAATTTTTCATTCTGTAGCCCAGTATCTCCTACAGTTATGTCTGGGACAAAGTGAGCAGTGAAACAGAAATAGGGAGGGATAAAGAGAAACAGAATGAGATAGAAAAGGAATTTCCCCACCTCTTTCCCACCCCATGAAGTTTACTCAAAAAGCAATACTATTACTGGGCTACCACATTCAGTGCCTTCCTGCCAAAGAGGGAGTCCGCAGGAGACAAACTTCACTTTACAGTGTCTGGTAAAGGTGTTAGCCGCTGCCCATTCGGCATATCTTAGAGATGGAAATGCTTCTTCAGCCCATGAGATCACTACAAATCTCATTTTTTTCTCATCTACGGACTCCTGAAGCTTTGTAGGCCCCAAAGCATAATCTGATCCATCTAGCAATCAATAGCTTAGAAATGTTAAGTTCTTTTGCAAGGAGACAAAGACTGCATGACCACCTCATGGATTCTGTAAGCTCAGTGTAAATGTTAGTGCTCTTCAGATGTCTACGGTGTGCCACAGCCTCTCGATCAGACGCTGTGGCCTTGGACCAAATGAGGGAAAGATTATCTCCTGAAAGGCACATACAAAAGAGTTCACTTTGGAGAGAAATAATTGGAGTTCCCAGTTCTTGTCATTCTGGAATATGAAGGCTGCCCACTTTAAAACTCTCCTAGCAGGTTTGACAGAGAGACAGAATGCCTATATTATAGTCAGAGCTTTGAAGTGGTGAGCCATTATGACTTCAAATATCAGTGGCAGGCCTCATTTGCAGAAAAATGGTCTGACCACTGGTCTGGCCAGTCTGACTGGTCTGAGGAACCTGGATATTTGCAGTTCTCTGCCAGAGAGCCTGAGTATCCTGTGAATAAAACACTTCTAATGGCTAATAACTGACATGCTACGGTCTGGGCTGAAGCCTTTATCCACACCATCTTGGAGGATGTCCACAATACCTAGTATCCCTGAATTTACAGGGTCTGCACTGTGCATCCAGCACCAGACACTGAACTGGGACCAGAGAAAAAAGTAGGCTTTGAGTGTAGAGACTCTCTACGACCTTTGAAGAGATTTTGAGTGTTGTTAGCACTTCCATTTCAATGGCCAGGCTGTTACTTGGAAACTGTCCAAACTGGGTGGAGAAAAGGACACTGGAACAGAACTTCTGATCTTAATTGTAGCTGTAATCGTGGTTCCAACATCATCTCTATTAAGTTGAAAGCTAGGGTCTTCTCAGTCAGTACAAGGTTAGCACAATGACCTTTGCTTTTGCCTGCTTTATATTCCTGCTTTATCACTTTCCTTAGAAGTGGGAAGTGTGGGAATGCACATAGAAGGTCTACAGGCCATCTATGATAGTGCATTCATTCCCACGAAGTTGGGGTCTGTTTCCTTGGCGACATATTTTGGACTTACTGATCCGCGAATAGGTCGGCTGACAGAAGTCTGAACCTCTGTAAGATCAGGTTTAAAATTTTCTGGTTCAGGCATTGTGGAGGTCCTTGGAGACGTTCCCTGGGACTTTCCATGATCTTAGGGGGTAGCCCACCTCATTTCAGACCAGCACCTAATCTTTCATGTGCTCTGGGAAGTGATCCCATACTGTGAGCAGGAAAGCCTCTTATGTGATCTTGCCCATGGAGTGGTCACTATGAATGACACTAGGAGGCCTGGTAGCTGAGCTAAGGTAGGTCTGGAGCATGTTTGCAGTGTATATGTGTGTGTGTGTGTGTGTGTGTGTGTGTGTGTATCCTCCCTCTCCCCTCATCCCCCATCCACCACACACAATCCTGGACCTTCTGGAATCATTCAAGTGATGGATAGATTTTCACCATCAAGGTGTCTATGTCCACTCCCAGGAGACAGTTCCTTTTCAAAGGGATTACCACCAGCATCTTCATAAAGACCCTGGGGGCTGACAAGAGATCGAAGGGGAACAGTCACCTGTGGTAATGATCTGTGCACTAAGCAAATCTCATGCAATGTCACGGGAAAATGGGAATATGGAGATGTGTCTGTCAGATCCACTGAGGTTAGGAGGTCACCGTGTGATAGGAATGATACCATGCAGGTGAGGGTCTCCATCTTGAGTTTTGTCTTCATCTACTTGGTGAGCCACTTGAGGTCAAGGATGGCTCTGACTCTCTTGGTCCACTTCTAAACTATAAAGATGAGAGTACAACTATAAGAATATTTTTTTCTAAGTGAACTCCTTCTTTGTTCCTATATCCAGAAGATAGGAGATCTCATTCTGGATCAGTTCATGCCTGGTGGAGTTGCTGGATGCAGGAGAGTGAATGAAACTGGAAGTAGCCCTGCTTTACTATCTTGCTCACCCACTTGTCTGTGGTCCATGCTGACCATTCCTTTGAAAGGCAGGAAATTGTGCTTCCTAGTATTACCTGCAAAAATCTAAGGTACTCCGTCTATAACCTACCAAGGGCTCAAGGTATGACCTGGTCAATTTAGACATCCTCATCCTTTCCCTTCCAAGACTTCAAGGCGTAAGGCACCTACTCTTACTCATGGGCTCAGGGAGAGAACTGGGCAATTTAACTACCTACCTTTACCAACAGGAATCGGGTTCTACAGGTCTGTAGGACCTTTTCCCACTGAAAGAGCCTTACACAGCTGTGCTCTAAACATCCATTTATTAGAAACACACAGAATACATATGCCAAACAAAGATACTATACAGACAAATGTACACCCAGCATACAGACAAATTTCACCTGATGTCCAGTCAGGATTCACTTCTGGGGGAGGGGGGTGGCAAGACATGTCATGGTCATGCAGGGCATTGCATCTTACAGCTTTTGTTCTACTGCAGACTGAAGTTGATTCCCAAAAAGCATTGTTTTTTATTTACATTATATAGGTAAAACTAGCTACCTCCTTCAAATTTACTAAACCTAATACATTATTCCACACTTCCAAAGTAACACAAGTTTTAACCAATTACACACTGGCACCTATATGTCCTTCTTTCTTACCCCGCCCTCTTTTTTTTTTTTTTTAATTTTACTTTTCATGCCCAAATTGTAACTTATTTGTGACCTCTGTTTGTGCAGATGGTCAGCATAAATTCACTGATCAGAGCTTATCTTACTATTTGTTGAGTCTTTCTAAAATATGAGTATTCTCCCTACAATTTCCCAGCACCTATGTCTCTCTGCTTTACAATCGTTGGTGATAATCTTGTTTGCTGTAAACTGGAGATGTATCAGTTGGAAGCAACAGAGAAGGAGAGAGGATTGATTGCAGGATGACTATGAGCTGCCAACAAGATGCGAACATGAAAAAGGCTAATGCAATCCTAGGATGTATAATCTGATGGAGCTTGGCTTTTTTAACCTAAACAAATGAAGGCTGAGTGGAGATATGACTGCACTTTACTGACATGTGAGACAGCTCAATACTAGGGAGAAAGAGGAGTTATTTAAGTTAGGCACTAATGAGGACACAAGAACAAATGGATATAACGCGGCCATCAATAAGTTTAGGTTTGAAATCAGATGAAGGTTTCTAACGATCAGAGGAGAGAAGTTCTGAAACACCCTTCCAATGAGAGCACTAGGTGCAAAAATCCTAACTGGCTTCAAGACTGAGCTTGATAAATGCATGGAGGAGGTGGTATGAATTACAGACCAGTCAGCTTAACTTCAGTACTCAGAAAGATAATGGAAAAAATGATGAAGCAATCAATGTGCAGACACCCAGAAGACAATAAGTTGATAATTAACTGCCACCATGGATTTGTCAATAACAGATCACATCAAACCAACCGAATAGCTTTCTTTGATAATATAACAAGCCTTGTGGATAGGGGGGATGCAGTAGATGTGGTATATCTTGACTTTAGTAGCGTTTTGACACTGTTACCCATGACCTTCTCATAAACAAACTACAGAAATACAACCAAGATTGAGCTACTGTAAGGTGGGTGCATAACTGGCTGGAAAACTATTCCAAGAGAGCAGTTATCAGTGGTTCACAGTGAAGTTGGAAGGAAATTTTAAGAGGGGCCCTGCAGGGATCAGTTCTGGATCTGGTTCTGTTCAATATCTTCATCAATGATTTAGAGAATAACATAGAGAGTACCCTTATAAAGTTTGTGGATGATACCAAGCTGGAAGGGGTTGCAAGTGCTTTTGAGGACAGGATTAAAATTCAAAATTACCTGGACAAACTGGAGAAATGGTTTGAAGTAAATAGGATGAAATAAAATATAAGATAAAATTAAGATCAGAAACAAACAAGTAACCTGATACAATAACAAGATACATTTAGGACTATTTTCATAATACTGAAAAAAGGTAACGTGATAATCATTGAATGATTAATAGAGCCTTTTTTAAGAGATGCCTGAATGGAATAGGAAGCTATTGGATTCCTAATTTAAGTAACATTTCTAATTTCTGGTGTTTTATCTAATTCCTCCCCCCCCTCCCCTTTTCATAAGCCATGAAGTTTTCCCTCATTCCCTTCCTTTCCTTCCAATGCATATGTAGCTTTCACCCTAGCTCCCAAAGTATGTAAGGTTGACTAGCAAGACTATACTAAGTATTTTACTATTGCAAGTTCATAAAACTTCTATAATGCTGCCTAACCTGGAGAACGCAATTCAAGTAAGCCATTACTTGCTCTCTAACTGAAAGATTCTGGATCGTTTCAGTAGTCTTGTATTACAGCAGCACTTCATAAATAAGTCTAATAAATAAAACTCTTTTTCCTATAAATACAGAAGAACTGAATTACATGTCAAGGAAAAAGAAAAATATAAGTGAGAGAGAGAATACTACAGCCCCAGTAGTGCACTGTATCTGTACACACACACACACAAAATTAGGTTTAGAAAGATTGATTTTTTTTTTTTTAGTAAAAGCTGGTAAACATCGATTTCACAGTACACATAAAGAGAGGAAAAAAATTTTCATATATAAAAATCAAAGTGCACGTATAGGCAAAGTCAGAAAAAAGTTGCTTGAGAACTTTACTTAAAATCCAGTTACTGAGACTTTTAAAATTGTTTATAGATTCAAATTTTCACAGATATACAAAAATTATGGGTTTCAGCATTTTTTCCTATTTTTATCAATTTAAATGTTCATGGTTGTAGAAAATTAAGAAGCAGAACCAGACAATTATTTAGTAATAGGAGACTGAGATTCAAAAAGTAAGGCTTTGTAAACTCTTAAAACAACTTGTCAATATCACATATCAAAATATACAAAGTAAATATACTTAAATCAACAAATCAGACTTGCTTTTACTATTCATTTGCTAGCCCATTTGCAACAAGCCTAATTTTAAAAAAATGCTTAAAATTAACACATTATCCATCAAATTTATAAAAATCTGAGCTCTACCAAGCCTATGTACAATTCAATACAACTCAGCACCAGGAAACACAAATAAAAGTACAAAAGACTCTAAAGTCATGGTTTTCTAGTCTCAAGATTAAGAATATAAATTATTTATCCAGCCATCTAGGGATGGATCTGAAAATCCTTTTAAATCCAGATTTGCCAAGCATCTGCTAGCCACACCCACATACCAATTAACTCAGCAGCTGTGTGATCTAACCACATACTCCCAATGCCACCTGGTAGAAATGCAAATTGTACAGCTATCAGCTCTTGGAGTGAAAATAAATAAAGTGTCTCTGCTACATTTCTATCCTCCCAGTATTCATAAAAGCTAACAACCTTGACAAGGTGTTAAAAAAGTAAAGGAAAAATAGAAACCAACTAAGACTTTATGTTCATCACAGATGTGTTATCAGTCTTTGATATCACTTAAATCAAAAGTTACTGTATCAAAGCTTGCAGAAAACAAAAATTCCATTAAAAATAAAAAGAATAATTGATCTGAAGGTGCATTTTATTTTAAGTTTACAGTCGGCTAACACAATAATAAAACAAAAACAAATGTGCAGTGTCACCGATTTTGCTTAACCAATGTCATCATGTTGAAGGAAATTACATTAATTTTTAAATGCTTTATAACATAGAAAGAAGGATCAGTTACCTGTCTCAGAATAAAGAGAAGGGGTGAAAAAAGTAAAATGCAACAAGTAATGGTAACTAAAAAAACATGCATGGTCTACAGTTAGTGTTATAATTTACCATAACACTCAATGAGCAGACCAAAAGCCTTTTGCACCATTTTTTGGGGGGGCAGGAGGGGAAGAGGGGAGGTGGGTCGTCAAGAAGAAACACTAATTTTACTTAATCTAGTTAACATCAGTTGTGAGACTGAGTAGTAGTAGCAGTATGGAACATCATGGCACATTGTGGTCTTCAAACAATTGTTGTCAATTGTTGAAGTGTTTGATTAACTGCTCCATATCAAAGTTGATTTCCTGTTTAATTTAATAGCTCCAACCTGAAATCTAATGGTTTGGATAGTTTGTTTATTGTTGGAGGGCTTTTTTAAAATTATTTTTTGTTGGGGGGGAAGAGCGAGAGAGCACGTGAGCACTACCTGATGTAGTTTTCAAAACTAAATTTGCCCCTCAATTCATTCAGCCAGTTTTTAGTGGTTTTACAAGAACAACATCCTTTTTAAGTTTCTGTTTTGTTTTTCTTTTATTCGTGTTGTTGTGTAAAGGATTAAAATAGCAGTGGATGCTGATTTTAGTAAAACAGACTAAACAGAAATTACTTGGAAATACACCAAATATAATGCTGAGGGGAAAAGAAATCCAAATATTTCCTGTTTACTTTTAAAGTAGCATGTAATTGTGACAGATTGGATCACAGAAACTGCTCCAACACAGACCCAGGGTCTGAACCACGTGCCCCAAAGCTGCAGACTTAGCTGAAAGCAACTTGAGAAGTGTACCTGTTTTTAACACTCAGATGCACAACTCCCAATGGGGTCCAAACCTCAAATAAATCCGTTTTACCCTATATAAAGCTTATACAGGGTAAACTCATAAAGTGTGTTGCCCTCTATAACACTGATAGAGATATGTACAGCGTTTGCTCGCCCCCCACCCCCACCCCTGTATTAGTACATAATCTGGGTTAAGTAAAAAGTTATTTATTAAAATACAGAAATTAGGATTTAAGTGGTCCAAGTATGACGAAAGAACAAAGTGAATTACCAAGTAAAAAAATAAAACACGCAAATCTAAGCCTAATACAGTAATAAAACTGAATACAGAAAATCTCACCCTCAGAGATGTTCAATAAGTTTCTTTCACAGATTGGATGCCTTCCTAGTCTGGCACAATCCTTTCGTCAGTACAGCCCTTGTTACAGCTCAGGTGGTAGCTAGGGATTTCTCATGATGGCTCCCCGTTTGTCTGTTCCACCCACTTATATATCTTTTGCATAAGGCAGGAATCCTTTGTCCCTCTGGGTTCCCACCCCTCCTTCTCATGGAAAAATACCAGTTAAAGATGGATTCCAGTTCAGGTGACATGATCACATCACTGTAATATTTCATTACCCACTTGCCAGCACACATGTACACAGGAAGATTTACAAGTAAAACAGAGCCACTACAGTCAATTGTCCTGTTAATGCAGCAGAGAATCCTGTGGCACCTTATAAACTAACAGACGTTTTGGATCATTAGCTTTCGTGGTGAATACCCACTTCGTCAGATGTATTCACCCACGAAAGCTCATGATCCAAAACGTCTGTTAGTCTATAAGGTGCCACAGGATTCTCTGCTGCTTTTACAGATTCAGACTAACACGGCTACCCCTCTGATACTTGTCCTGTTAATGGGAGCCATTAAGATTCCAAAGAATCATTAATGGCCCTCACTTTGCATAACTACAATAGGCCCTCAGAGTTATATTTCATATTTCTAGTTTCAGATACAAGAGTGATCCATTTATACAAACAGGATGACAACACTCAGTAGATTATAAGATGTGTAAAGATACCTTACAAGAGACCTTTTGCTGAAGCATATTTTAGTTACATTATATTCCCACTCATCAGCATACTTTCATAAAATCATATAGAGTACAACGTCACAGTAATATCACTAAAACTAGTGAGAAAGAAAAATTTCAGACAAATGCTTCAATTGACAGGATCCTCACAGACAAAAATAGCTGTTTTGTGAAATGTCACGTAAGGGACTGGAACAAAGTATATTTATCACCTATTTTTCTCTTCCTTTTTCCTTACTATTCTTCTCCACATACTCAAGTAGGAGAACAAGCCTCACACTTTCCACCTATCTTCCCCCTTGCTTTCCCCTCCCCACCACCTAACCTGCCTCAACTTCAACTTCTGGGATTCTTAACATGAAAGCTCCAACTGTGAGCTGCCCTCCAACATTACTACTGAATATGCAATGGGAGTATGACTGCCAACCCTTCAAGACTGGCCAGAAGTCTCCAGGAATTAAATTAAAATCCTGGATGAAATCTCCAGGAATACATCCAACCAAAATTGGCAGCCCTAAATGGGAGACAATTGGTGGAAACTGGACACATTTGGTAGCTGCCTAAATATTATTGTCATGAGTGCTTTACACATGTCATAAACAGCTTAAACAACATGTTAGATATAAGATTAACAAATGTATTTTACCTGCACAAATCAAGACATCTATATTACTTCCAATTCCACAAGCACAGAAAGTTAAACCTTGAAATACACATGCAAAATTTTGATATTTGATAGATACTGTTTCATGGTATGCATTTTAAAGTGGAAACTGTTGCAATTAAGACCCAGACAACCATTTATTTTACATTTATGTGTACATATAAAAATCTATGCCCAAAGAAATATGATCACTGATGTCATCATGATGAAAATGCATCAATGTTTTACATAGGATTTTTGATAGAACGATGTGATTCACCAACATTAGAACGGAAAGAGGACATTATGGGGAAGTTACATTCCAAATACGGCATCTGGGAAAACATTTTGGTTATCTAGATTTTTGTGGATTCCATTTATTTGTTGCACTCTATTCATTCTCCAGTCCCTATGCCCCCACCCCTGAAAAAATAAATAGCCTTTTTTTTTTTTAACTCCCATATCAGGTATTAATTAGAATGACTCATAAGGCACTAACCCTGTTTCACCTTGTTAAGTATGGAAGGATGCCAGCTAGTGATTGGGTTAGAAGGCTAGAAGCCTAGTATTGAGGGAAGCCCTCTGGTTATCCAGGGACTGGAAAGGAGAGTTCCAAATTAAGAAAAAAATATAATTCAATTGGCTCTGATAATGTTACATGATCATCAGTTTTGGACACCAAAAACTGCTTACTAGAACAGAGCAAGAGAGTTAAACTATGTTTAGTTAAACAACCTTATCTTGGTCAACTGCATTCTGTTAGTCTGTCATAAATATTATGCAGTATTCACCTGTGCCTAAGGATGGTTTAATGTCAGCCTAACTTAAAAGTCTACAAATAAAATTCCTCATTTCTGACCTGTTGCATTTAGTACACTGTGTATGAAAATGTGACATCTGAACAATATATTGGAATTAGCCATCAGGATTTTAAAAAGTTCTTTTTGATTATATGGCATTTTCAGGTGTCATCTGAATATGCATAAAACACTCTTACTTTTTGTCTTCTGCAGGTATCCAAATTGCAAGCAGCTTAGCAGAAGCCTCCGATTCCTTAAACAAAGATAAAACCTTACTCTACCCTAATTGTTTGAGGATTAAGAAACATTTTTTAATTCCTTTAAAATAACATAAAAATGATGCTGGTACTATTGATCACATTCTGGTGTCATACACAGACTATTATCCTTCTTTACAAACTACATCTTCATTTTATTATCAATACTATCACCCTTGGAAATGACCCTGTTGAACAAAAACACAATGTCTCATAAATCTCTGAGGAAAAACAACAATGCAAAATGTGATGGAAATCATTGCCATCATCCATCTGCTGTCTGTGTTTGGAGAGAGGGAGTAGTATGAAGTAAGATGAATGTAATTAACAAAAGCTTCCCAAAATAAAACCTTCCTTCTAAGAAAGGTTCCTCCCTTTAATAATCACAAAATAAAATTGAAGGATTTAACTCTTCCATTTATCTAACTACAAATTTAAGTGGTCTAAATAGACCCCGGGGAAGTTTCTGTAGAAACAACCTTGGAATAGAGACATGTCCGAACAGTAGAAACACACGCATCATTACATAACAAATTTTCTAAGCAATCCTCTATTTGTTATATTTTCCCCATATTTAGGTCACCATAAACTTACTACTACATGAACATAAATGTCTCCCATGATCTCAGCTGTCACAATGTCACATAAATAGACAAGCACCTCTAGTCCTTACTTATGGTCCCAGTCCTCTAGTCCTTAT
Source organism: Chelonoidis abingdonii (assembly GCF_003597395.2). NCBI lineage: Eukaryota > Metazoa > Chordata > Testudines > Testudinidae > Chelonoidis > Chelonoidis abingdonii. The sequence continues at coordinate 69,322,785 of NC_133776.1, forward strand.
TTATGAAACCTCCTCAGTACCTAGGAGTCAAATTGAGATTGTTATAGATCAATGCCCATTTCTAGAGGGAAAACAGCTGTTCAGGTCACAGTAAAAGATGGTGGGGCAATACTGAGTGACACGCTGTCCTCCATTTAGCCTTTTAATTTAAAAGTCTCTGAATACAAGCACAAATATCGTAGAGTGATTGCACAGATTTGGTGTTATATTTTAATAATTTGTCTATAGCAGAAACAATCTTACTGCCACCATTTTCTTAAGTAATGCACATTTCTTGCTTTTGTACATGCCAGACTGATGTTACTGAGTTCACCATGTTGTTTACCAATTAATCCTTAATATATTCGAAACTCACAAGAATTAACAATCACTGTACATAAACACAACCAACTATAAGAGAAAGAAGAACTATTCAACATTACAACATCACATTCTTTAAAATCTGGACAATATAGGAAATTTTCTGCATCTGAGAAGCTTAACCTTGATTAACAACAATTCTTTCCAGTGAAATACTGTTCCGCTTCTTGGACCTCAGGTTTTCCAAGGTAACTTGTTCTGCTCTAGGCAAAGCTCTACGGGATCTTGAAGAACTTATGTGTCCTATAGACATCCCTTTCAAATGTTTCAGGCAAGGTATGTATTGTTGCAGAAGCCAACTTATACATATTCTCATAGGTTAACTTGTAAATAGCATACTCAGTGTTTCAAATCAAAATTCTTTCTAACAACTCAAATGCTTAAAATAAAACCAGATAGGCAGCTCAGACCAAAGAAAAAAGGATTCAGAAATTCTGAACAAATCTATTTTATACATCTATGTGAAAAATTTCCAAAAAATTGATTTATTTTAACCAGCTACACTTTCAAAATTTCTACAATTTACTTATTCAATATAAACTGAGTGAGTCCGCCTTCAATTTTGATTGGAAGAGTTAAAAAAATACCATGAAAATCACTATAAAAAGCAACAGTTCCTTCATTTTACAGACTTCTGTTATCTTTACTGAACTGTCAAAGCTGAATTGATCCAGTAAAACAAGTCAAAACAAATGCACACACAGATCTGATTTAAGCTGTTAAAAAATCTAACAAAAAGTTGGAATTAGAGAGATTCAAAGATAGCAAAATAGATTAACTAGCTAGAATGAAACGTAGCTGAAGAAACAGAATTTGATGAAGCTTTGCTCTGGGTCACAGGTTCTCAAACTAGGGGGTGGGCACAGAATGTACTCTGGGGAGGGGGACTGAGAAGCTTTAGGGAAAAAATACACTTACTGTGCACATGTACCCACAGCAATGAATAACTAGCAAAGCTGATTCCTCCAGACATATCAGATCCTTAGATGGCTCTGTCCATTTGACTCTATATGGGGTCTAGATGTGCATTCAGGTAGATTTCTGTTAATCTTGCATAGTATTATACAAAGTCACCGCTATCTGTACATTAATCTGTTTGCTATGATGCAATGTGCACATTTAATTGAAGCATCGACCACAACTGCAGTTTTGCTTTTGCTCTTATTATGATGAATCTGTTTTGCTCTGTTTGAATCAATCCCTTACTGTTTTTAATATTTAGTGAGAGTTGCATGTTGATTTTTTTTTTTAAATCACTATAAGTACTTGTATGGCGGGAGGCAAGGCATAAAACACTACAGACACAAAGAAGCGGGGCGTGATTGAATAAGTTGAGAATCACTGCTCTGGGTGAATGACAAGGCAATTCTAGTTACCTCTTCTCTTACTATGTGACTGGTCTGCTACGCAATATATTTCAATTGCTACACCTCCTGGCTGAAGAGTCTGCGGAAAGTAAAAGCTACATTTTCACTCACAAGTACCAATAGAAGTGAATGCACTCCATTCTAGTTCTGTGTGTCTGATCCAAATCTTGTATTAAAACAGGGGCTAGTTATAAAAATGTGATTTCTGTTTTAAAGGGAGGAAAGGGTAAGTCATGTCAATGGTCAAGTTAAGCAGATATTGTTCTGATATTTAGGTTTTTATTAAAATGAAGGGTCTCATACTACCTAATACTAATGAAATAGTATTTAAAAAAAAACTATTTAGTTTTAAATATTTTATTAAGTTGTTTGCAAGCCAAGTGGTACAAGCAAGTTCACATGCATGAAAATAAATACGATTCTTTTTAAAAATACTTCCTGAAAAACAGGAAAGTCCTTTTAAACCAAGAATTGTTCAAGTAATTATTTATAGTGTTATTTCATTTCAATTTTATTAATTTAAGGGGAGAAGTGCTAGTCAGTCTGTTAGTGGACACTGAATTACAGCAACTTTTGAAAACCATGTGAAGATTAAGTTGATTATATTATTTGTAGGGCTTGGAAAGAGAAATGCTAGTTTCCCACCATTGTTTTTGAAACTTAAAAACAACAACTACATCTTCCTATAAAAAGTTTTTTTTTTAATTTAACATTCAACACATTTAGAACTCAACGTTCAGTTGTCAATAACCATGTACTCCTGGAAATGGGGAGGGGAAATTTGCTATAAAATCGACCCAGAAGTAGGATTTTGTAGCTACTATAGTTCACAACTATGTGCCTAGGGCATGGTGAATAACATTTAGAATATTTAGAGAAAATATTTAAGTTTTAGCTACTACAGTAACTCCTCATTTAACACTGTTCCACTTAATGTTTCAATGTTACATCCCTGCTCAATCAGGAAACATGACAGTTTAAAGTTGTGCAATGCTCCCTTATAACGTTGTTTGGCTGACTGCTTGTAAGATTCTGTGGAAGAGCAGTGGCTTTACAAGGGAACATTGCACAAGTTTCACTTCTCCACCTTCCCCCCTCTCTCCCAGCGCTTCCTGTATGGCAGCGTTTAGGATTTTCTGGGAGAGAGGGGCAGGAGTGGAGACACGGGGCTTCTCTGCTCCTCCCCCTCCCTCCCAGCACTTCACGCTTAGGACTTTCTGGAAAGGAGGGGCAGGAGTGGGAACGTGCTGTGTCTCCATTCCTCTCCCTCTCTCCCAGAAAGTCTTAAGGGCCGCCAAACAGCGGGGGGGGGGGGGGGGGGAGGTGTCAAGCTCCAGAGAGGAGATGGAGTGGGGGTGGAAAGGGGTGGGCCTGGAGTGGAGCAGGGACAGGAAGAGGCTGGCCTGGAGCATTCCAGGCAAAATCCAAGCCTATTCTCCGGGGAAGCTGCTGCTGCTGCAAAGGTGCTTCCTAGTGTCCTTGCCTGCAGTGGGCTCTGCCTGTGTGGGGTAAGCTAGGGGCACTTCCCAACCACAGTACAGTACTGTACAGTATACACTACAATGCCTTTTGTCTGTCCCCAAAAAATTTCCTTGGAACCTAATCCCCCGCATTGACATTAAATCTTATGGGACAGTTGGATTCATTTAACATTGTTTCACTTAAAGTTGCACCTTTTCAGGCACATAACTAAAACGTTAAGTGAGGAGTTACTGTACTTCAGCTAAATGAGCTTTTTCATTATATCTCAATAGTAGCAGGCCTTATAATAAATTTCTAGCTAGACACTAGAAAGTGAGAAAACAGATATAGCTATAAATTGACATATTTCCCTCTCTCTCTCTCACACACACACACACACTTTGATCTAGTAATGTACATGCAGTAGTTCAGATTATTCAATTGCTTGGTATATGCAGATAACCAAAGCCAGTGGATTAAAATGTAATCCTCCAATACAACAGCTTTTTATTAAAAGGAGAATGATTATTACAATTAAATCACACATTGCTTTTGTGTTGATTGCACTTACTCTTTATCCTCTGCACAAGCTCAAATATCATTTCAGAAATTCAGGTTGGGCCTCCCATATCAGTGCATCAGCTATTATCTAGGCTTTTATTAATAGTACCTATTTGCACACTTAGGGGATAGGCGGGGGATACTGTTCTAAAATCTCCTCCTTTTTCTCTATATTTTTCTTTAGGGTCAGTTAAACCCAACCAGGCTATTCACTGGTTGAATAATTAACACTTGCATGCCCATCAAGATAGTCAAAGGAGGAAAAAAAGAAAACAAAATCACACACAACAAGGTAGTCTTGTTCACCAGATTACAAAACGAAATGATAGCAAAGGAGAAAGACTGGCTGTTAAAAACTATCAGAGCAAAATGACAGAATTAAAATATCACTTATAAGCAGCTTGAGGTTGCTAAGTTATATTCATTTAAATCCTTTCTCTGAGACAGCCATGTCCATTTTAAGTGGACTGCATTAGACAACCTGTAAAAGACAAATGCTTTAAGTATGCACATTAGTGAGCAAATGATCAGTAGTAAAATTAGGACATATCTGACTAGTCTTTATTAAGATATATTTTAGATTACATTTGTATCTGCGAACTGCACATCAGAAGAATAAAAATGGTCTAACAGATGTGATCTTTTACTCCCAGTCACCTCTAATTAACTAACAAATATTTTATCTTGCAAACAACCTTTAGCACAAAATAAAAATTGAGGATATCAGCAATTATCAACATCCTGTCAATGTAGATAGATATTTATTCTCTCTTTTATAATGATTCATTTAAGAGGCCATTATTGATTTAATACAAACAGTACAGTCATGGTTTGTACACAACCTTCGCAGGGTTTTTTTGTTTTTTTGTTTTGTTTTATTTTTAAATAACAATGTCAAGTTTTATTGTTCTTCAGGAGATTGGTTTCTTCAATAGCTATTTATTTAATAAGGACCTAATAAGTACTATTGTCAAGAATTGCTGACAATTTTGTAGGGCAGTTAAGGCAGAACAGTTGTATGAATGACAGAACTGCAAAATTCTTAAAAACACAAAACTGTGTTTCACAAACCCATTGGTCAGTGGCCCCAGAGAAATAATTTATTCACCTATGCAGGTGTAAAGCTGACTACAGTCCTCTTCTGGAAAATGTAAGGGGCATGGGAAATTAACAGTAAAAACTGGAAACATTAGTATACAAGCTAAATTATGACAATTTGCATCACAGAGAATTGGTGGGATAAATCTCATAATTGGGATACCGTTAGAGGGATAATAGCTTATTCAGAAAGAACAGATAGGAAAAGAGGGAGAAGACACTGCATTATACAGCAAAAATGTACACACTTGTTTTGAGGTCCAGAGGAGGTGAGAGACAGACCAGTTGAAAGCCTCTAGGTGAGGATAAAGGGACTGCGGGAAAGGGAGAGGAGAACATGTGATGTCTTGGTAGGAGAATACTACAATACTACAAACCAAATCACGAAGAGAAGAGCGATCAGGAATTTATAGAACAAACAACAGAAATATCCAAACAGGTAGTAATGGGGGACTTTTCCAACAGATACCTCAGTAGTAATGTGCCAAAATAAAATCAACAGTATGTTCCTGGTATGTCCTGGGAACAACCTTGTTTCAGAAGACTGAAGAAGACACGAGGGGGAGTGTAGTTTTAGACTTGATTCAGTTTAACAGGAAAGAATTTATTGTGAATTTGAAGGTGGGAGTGATCATGAAATACATTTCATGATACTAAAAAAGGAAGGGGTGAGATGAGCAGAATGAGGAAACAGAATTTAAAAAAAGCAGACTAACGAACACAGAGAACTGATAGGTAGGTCCCATGGGAAGAAAAATCTAAGGGGAAAAGGAGTTCAGGAAAGCTGGCAGTTTTTACAAAGTGACAGTATTAAGAGCACAACAACAGACTATCCTGTTGTGAAGGAAAGACAGGAAGAATAAAGGGCAATATGTCTCCATCAGGAGCTCTTTCACTATCTGAAAATGAAAAAGGAATCCGACAACAAGTGAAAACATGGACAAATTTCCAAAGATGAATACAGAATAATAGCACAAGCATATAGAGACAAAGTCAGAAAGGCTAAGGTAGAAAATTAGTTACACTTAGCCAAGATCATAAGTCAATAAGAAGTTGTTCTATAAATACATTGGGAGGAAAAAGACAAAGGAAAGTAGCTCCACTACTCAGCAGGGAAGGAAAGCTAATAATGGATGACACCAAGAAATCCAAAGTGTTTAATGCCTAGTTTGCTTCAGTCTTCAGAAACAAGTATAATTGCGACCAAATGCTTAGCACAACTGATACTACCAAGAGGGAAGGAACGCAAGCCAAAGTACAGAAGAACAGGTTAAGGAATATTTAGGTAAGTTATATATAGTCAAGCCGGCAGAGCCTTTCAAAATTCATCCTAGAGTACTTAAGGAACTAGCTGAATCAGACTCGGAAATCTTTGAAAATTCATAAAGGACAAACAAGTGAGGTCCCTTACGACTGGATGAGCTATTTTGATTTTAAGGAAAACTTTTGATACAGCCCACACGACATTCTCATAAGCAAACTAGGAAAATATTATCTACTCAGAGTAAATATCAATAGTTTCCTGTCAAATTGGAAGAGAGCAGTGGGGTCTTGCAAGGGTCTGTTCAGGGTCTGGTACTATTCAACAGTTCCATAAATGACTTGGATAATGGAATAAAACATACCTTAGAAAATTTGTGGATGACAGCAAGATGGGAGGTGTTGCAAGCATTTTGGGAGGACAGGATTAGAATTCAAAATGGCCTTGATAAATTGGAAAACTAGTCTGAAGTCAACAAGATGAAGGGTTTGTTTAGGAAGGAAAAAATGAAATGCACAAACACAAAGGGGATAACTGGCTACATGGTAGTACTGCAATAAAGGATCAGCTGTAACAAAAGGTTAATATCTTGGGATGTACTAATAGGAGTGTTATATGTAAGACACAGTAAACAATAGTCCCATTTTGCTTAGTGCTGGTGAGGCCTCAGCTGGAGTACTATGTCCAGTTTTGGGTGCCACATTTTAAGATGGGGACAAACTGGAGAGCAGTTCAGAGAAGAGCAACAAAAATTATAAAGATTAAGAAAGGCTGACCTACGGGGAAAGGTTTAAAAAACTGGGGATGTTTTGTCTTAAGAAAATCAGACTGAGGGGAAACCTGATAACAGTCCTCAAATATGTTAAGGACTATTATGAAGAGCATGGTGATATTTTTTTTTCTCCATGTCCACAGCAGGTAGCATAAGAAATAATTCGTCTGCAGAAAAGATGAATTTGGTTATATATCAGGAAAAGTTTTCTAACTATAAGGACAGTTAAGCACTTCCATGGGAAGTTGCAGAATCTCCATCACTGGAAAATTTTTAAGAACAAGTTAAACAAATGCCTGTCGAGGAGAGCTGCATAAACTTGGTCCTGCCTCAGTGTGGAGGGAATAGTGAGACTATATGACAACACATGTTCACACCCCTACCAAAAGTCTTCAAGAACATGTACAGGCATGGGTGGGTGAGATTCTGTGGCCTGCAACATGCAGGAGGTCAGACTAGACAATCATGATGGTCTCTTCTGACCTTAAAGTCTATGAGTTTGGAGTCTAGGAATCCTGTATCTTTTTTTCAATCAGGACCTTAAGTTCTTTACCATTCCCCAAGAAACTATCATTGTGTTGCGTGTTTCTTTGGCCAGTGTAATAGGCTTGCTACTTTCTCCAAGATCTAAGTAGGCTATAGGAGGCAGTCATACACTTGGGTACAAGTGAGCCGCATCTACAGTCTACTGGCCTAAATTCTGTCAATAATTCACAGGGGTGGCAATTACTGTTTTAACTTTTTCATATAAATGCATTTTAAAAAGATGATTAGTCTACTTTTCAGATTATACACACATACATACTATAAAATTAAGGCGACTAATTTTAAAACATGTAATATTAACTCATACATGCAAATAGGTCTAATCATATATTTAGTTAAATATCTTTACCTCTTAATGTAGTTTCTAAAAATATATTTGTGCTTATAAAAGTAGAGAGATTAGAAGAACAGGAAACCAAAAGTTGTTATTCTTTAAAAGAGTAAAAGTAGTGAGTTAAACCATGAGTGTGTGCAGACTCTCTCTCCCTCTAACAAAGTAATGCCCATTCTAGGCACAAGTAGTACAATCTATTCCCCAGCTCTGTCCAAAACAACTAAAAAATTAACTTATTTTCACATTATGTATGGTTAACGAGTAACTCCCAGTTACTAGAGATAAAACTGACTTATCCCTGATCATCTCCCATAAAACTACTTTCAGATTATTTTAAAACTGGTTTCAGTAATTCATCCAATAAACGATTCAGATCTCATATTTAAGACTTATTTAATTCAACTGGCATGACGGTGGCCATAGAGGTCTTTCACTGCATGTACTAAAGCTATCATGCTGATTGTCTGAATTCTTACTTTGTCACTGATCACTGAAATGACAGTGTAATGACTCTGAACAGCTGCCAATGTCTAGTCTGTCAATATAGACAGAGTATATTATATAAGAAACCTACATGGTAGCAATCTTCACACTTTGTGTTTAAAAGTAGTATATACTGGATATAAGACGGCCACTTTTTTCTGAATATTCATCTGCCCTCTGTTTGCTTTATGTATCAAATTTTCAATATAAGTTAACCAACAAATATTATCTATAAAAAGGAATCTTTTTGAGTTGACGTGTACTCTCTTCCTCTGACCTGAAACCACCTGCCAAGTTTCAGCCAAAAACAAATTATATGGCTGTGTTTTAATTCCTGGGGGCGGGGGGGAAGGTTCACACTGGAACTGAAGGTATAATCTTCCCATATTGGCACCGAAAACAACACTATAATAAAATACAGCACAATATCTCATAAGATGCGTCTCTGTACCACTTCTTAGTCATATGAAGTGTACAAGTCTGATTCTTTTAAAGAAATGTCTTTAAAAAGTTGTGTGGGCATATTTCAGGTTCTATCATGTTGTAAATGGACGTGGGAAAGGAATAGATGTTTAGTTTTTTTTACATTGAGTTATGGGTAATTATGTGCTTAAACTGTTTAGCACAACGTTTAACAATTTAGACTGTGATAACATGTATGCAGAAAAGGAAAAAGTTAAAGCAGAGCTTACAGCAATATAATGGATGTGAAAAGTTACATCTGCCAAGCAACTGATTTGAATCCTTACTAGTGATCTCAATTTACTAATCTGGCCACTGGTTTTGTTTCAAAAAGTGCATTTCCCATGAGTCTCTAATTTAGTTTTCCGTATATACGAAAAGTTAAAGAAAGTAATTAGGTCTCCTATGATATATTTAGAAACTTAAAAAATTATAAATTATTAATCAAAGCTGGCCTTTGAAGCTCCAAGCCACAAAAACACTTATAGCCCTTGGGACACGATAAATACCAAGGCTAACACAATCTTTCATTAAAAAGTAAGTAATTTTCTACCCCTTTTCACCACTAAGGGGATTCAAAACATAAATCCAACCGCTAAGATTGTAAATTGCAGTGACCTCCGTATCTTTCCCCAATAATATTCCTGATTAAAGTTAAGAAGCAGAATAATTTTGGACCTCAAAATATGCATCGAGAACCATGTGCAGAAAGTGCACCAGATATAATAGTTATTTAAAACAAAACAATACAATTCTTCTGTGTTTTTGGCTATCTATGTCTAAAATAATAAATTAGTAAATAATTTGTTTTAATCTCTATACAACACCAGGATTCACAATTCTTAAGTAAATATCTGTCTTCACATAAAATGTGTCAGACTGCAACTCTGACTAGTGTGTGTGTTTATAGGGCATTCCAAACATTTATCTGGCAAATATATGTTATTTACATAAATCATGAGTCAGTCTAAAGGTTAAACATGTAGCAGAAAGAAGACAAGGTGAGCCTCAGAAAAGAGAGGCTGAGCTGCAACTCAGATACTGGATAATGAAAAATTGGACGAACAAGCTGCTGAACAGCTACTTCTATTATCTGATAATACTAAGGAAAAACTAATTTAGTCTTATATTGCTTTGTTTTAGATTGCATTTCTAACAATCAAATTACAGACTCACTCAGTCACTATTTTAATAATTCATACACTCATCTCAAGGAGCCAAGACTAATTCATCACCCCAACCATTATCTTTTTTTAGTTTGATATATAGAAGCGATTAGTTTGTACTTTTAAGATTTACTTATATACTATTCAAAATATAAAAAGCAATGATTGTCCGCAAAATATGTACCATTCTCTACAACTTTATGATGTTTAACCTTGTATTACTGCCTGCCTTTAATGACACTTGGCCTATTGTATTCCTTAAAAATTCACTGCAACAAGTTGTTTGATTTATCATTAAAAAACACTGTATTTTCATATGGCAAAATACACAAATCCTAAAATGTGTTGAGTTGTTCTTCCAGATTTGTTTCATGTAGCTTTCCTTATTTCTGGTTTCTTCCATGCAAAGGCCTCTCCTTGATTTACAATATTGTATCAATAATTTTTCCCCTCAATAAAAAAAGGCAATAACAATTAATTGAAAATTCCATTGCCAGTTGCAGTACATAAATACATAATGTAACTGTTACAGAAAACACATCTATATTTTAGTCTGAGAAAAGCAACAATGCAGTAGGTGAGATACAGTAGGACCTCAGAGTTACGAACACTATGAGCAAAACATTACGTAAACTTTCAAAAGTTTACAACTGAACATTGCCTTAATACAACTTTGAAACTTAACTAAGCAGAAGAAAAATGCGGCTTTTCTCCATCTTAATTTAAATGAAACAAGCACAGAAATAGTTTCTTTACCAATTTCTTTTTTAAACTTGACCTTATTTTTTTTTGTAGTTTACATTTAACACAGTTAAATTCTTCAACGACCTCCTGCCCATGGATCCATATGATGAAGATCTCATCAATGTAGCTCAAATACAATAGGGGCGCTAGGGGACAAGAGCTGAGGAAGCATTTTTCTAAGTTAGACAATGTCTACTTGTGCCTACATTGAAGACATCTTCATGACATGGACCCACGGGAAGGAGGAAGTGAGGAAACAGATTGACAGAGTGAGACGGGTACCCAGAAGTCACCTACTACAAGACAGGCCCAACAAAGAAAGTAACAGAACGTCACTGGCCATCAAATAGAGCCCGCAGCTAAAACGTCTCTAGCACATCATCAATGATCTACAACCTATCCTGGAAAACGATTCCTCACTCTCACAGACCTTGAGAGGCAGACCAGTCCTCGCTTACAGACAGCCCCAAAACCTGAAGCAAATGCTCACCAGCAACTACACACCACACCACAGAAACACTAACCCAGGAACCAATCCCCGTAACAAACCTTGTTGCCTACTCTGTCACCATATCTACTCTAGCGACACCATCAGAGGACCCAACTACGTCAACCACACCATCAGGGACTCATTCACCTGCACATCTACTAATGTTATATATGCCAGGAATGTCTCTCTGCCATGAACATTGGCCAAACTGGACATTCTCTACGTAAAAGAATAAATGGACACAAATAGGACATCAGGAATGGCAACATACAAAAGCCAGTAGGAAGAACACTTCAACCTCCCTGGACATTCTAGAACAGATTTAAAAGTAGCCATACAAAAAACTTCAGAAACAGACTTCAAAGAGAAACTGCATAACTAAAATTCATTTGCAAATTTACCACCTTTAATTTAGGCTTGAATAAGGAATGGCTCACTATAAAAGCAGCTTTGCCTCTCCTGGAATTGACACCTCCTCATCCATTATTGGGAGTGGACTACATCCACCCTGATTGAATTGGCCCTGCCAACACTGGTTCTCCACTTGTAAGGTAACTCCCTTCTCTTCATGCGTCAGTATAATAAGGCCTGCATCTGTAATTTTCAGTCCATGCATCTGAAGAAGTGGTTTTTTTAACCAAGAAATCTTATGCCCAAATAAATCTGTTAGTCTTTAAGGTGCCACCAGACTCCTTGTTATTCTCCTATAAAGTTTTCCGATACTGTTCTTGAACTAGTGCTAGGAAGGATCTATAGCCTTTGCTTGTTTGGTATCTGCATATTCATGTAGCGATTTCCTGTAATATATTGGGCACACCTTATTGAATTTAGTTTAAGCATTTTAGGCATTCATTGTATTAAGAATGCAAATGTTTATGTATTAAAGCTGGATGATACATAACTTCTTTAAGGAGGAGACATGGCTAACATATACCCCAGAGTTACATGCTTCAAAGGACTCTCTGAAACAATGTGCTAGACAAACAAAGTAGGGATTCCTAGGAAATATTTGGGAATTACTTACCTCCAGATCCAGCATCCTGAAGCTGAGCCTTGGAGAGAGACCAAACGTCTGCTTGATCACCAATTTGTCATCTCTTCAAAGACCAGAAATGGGATAAAAGAGTGACTGTCACATTCATGTGAGTGCTTCTTCTGAGCCCAGGTGTTATGAACATGCAATATCAAAAAAAAAATCCTCATGTGGTCTGAAGGATTGTTCAACTGCCAGAGTCCTTGCTGGAGTAAGGGTGATCTCTTGCAAGCTTATTGGCCTGCATGTAGCTTCTTTTATTGTTTAATATATTCTCACTGTAATGATTTTACCTTCAAAATAAATTGGCTTGCTTACAAAGAGCTGTGTGGTAACTTAACAGTGGCAATTACACTTTTTAGTTTCTTTAAGAAGAAAAGTAAGGCAGGGTTGCTTAAGCAGTCTGACTATGCTGGGAACTTCACTATGTAAGCAGGGGGCTGTGCAGGCTGGAAGTACCCCTGTTGAGAAGAAAAAGAGATGCATGCCCTCTACCCAAGAGAGGTGAAAGCTGGGAAGTTGGCAACCTAAAAATGGGTGCCCTTTGTGGACAACAGAAGAAGAATATAGATGCAGTTGCCCTGAACTGTGACAGATGGCAAACTGAGATTGCTGCGAGGAACACCTTATTAGTCTTGAACGTAAGGCCAGCCTGTTACAAGTGCAAGGAAGTGTCATGATTCTGAGGTATTGAGGCCTGGACCAAGCGTATCAAGAACCTCTTCCACTTAGATGAGTAAGTCCTTCTGGTAGATATTTTCCTGTTCTGAAAAAGAAACAACTTTCTGGACCTGCAGGGAGCAGTCTATATCCATGGTACACAACCAATCAACAGTGACTCCAGGATTAAATTGAGCCTCTGACCCTGGTGCTATGAGATCAGTCCTGAGAGCTTGACTAGAGGCTTAATTGATATCTGAAAGAGATCTGTCAGCCACAACTATCTCAACCAATATGGAACTATGAGAACGATGACTGCTTTGTCTCTTTTGATTTTGGTGATTACCCAGAACAAAGGGGCCATATATTTCATAGTTTCTGTGGGCTGAGCTTAGAGCACACACCAGGAGCTCCTGGCATTCCTCCATTCCATCCTACCACCAACTTGTATGCCACCTTCTATCAATTTCCATTTCAAGGGCTCCCTGCAACTCCCTTCCATCCCCCCCCCCCCCAATTTCTGCATGCCCCCCCTTACCTGCTACCAGAGTCCCCTAACTCTTCCCACAACCAAGGGTTCATTGTGCCTTCTTTCCTCTCCATTTGTTCCAGAGTTAGGGTGACCAGATAGCAAGTGTAAAAAAATCAGGATGGGGGTTGGGGGTAATAGGTGCCTATGTAAGAAAAAGCCTCCAAAATCAGGACTGTCCCTATAAAGTCGTGACATCTGATCACCCTATCCAGAGTTCTCCTTCTATCTCTAGACAGACGGTCAAAGAGTGGGCACTTCCTTATTTATTAATGTAGTGCACAACTGGTATGCAGATTTGCACTACCGAGTTTCAAAGAACAGGTAGGAATGCAATACAGGCCAGTCTAATTGCTCTGAGCTCTAGGTTGTTTGTGTGTTCCCATGTGGTCTGGGGACCAAACTAACTGAATTTTTAATTGGTCCAAATGAGCTCCCCAACTTGTCCCTGATACATCTGTGATCAGTGTCTGTGGCAGGAAAGAGACAGAGAAGGGTACCTTTTCTATGGGTTTTCTGGATCTAGACACTAAGTTAGTTCTGCAATGATATGATGTGGCACTCAGACTTTCCTCCATAAGCTGTGTCTCTGAACAGATTGACCTGAGACAGAGTTGGAAGGGCTGCAAATAAAGTCTGGAAAGTGGTATAATGTGCATGCACACTGACATTTGACTTAACGTTATGAGATAACTCCATTCTTTCATAGTATGTTCTGATGCAAAGTGCAAGTTGACCTCGGTCAAATTTGTCTGTTCTGATGTGGCACTCATTACAGCTGCTATGAACTCTATCTTCTGAGACTTCATCAGTGATGATTATTCATAGTCCACTATGAGGCCTAGGCACATGAAGAGCACACTTCAGGCTCACTGCTATCTCCCATTGTCATCTGCTTTTGATCAGTCAGTCATCCAAGTATGGAACACATGAAAACCTTGCTTTCTCAGGTGAGCCATTACCAGTAAAGGGCATTTCATAAATATCCTCAAAGCCATGTAGAGTCTGAATGATAGTATCTTGATCTGATCCTACCATGAATCTCAAATACTTCTTGTGGACGAGGTGGCCAGCTACATGGAATACATATCTTGGAAAATGAGAATCACAAAACAATCTTGAGCCTGAAGATATAGAATGGTGGAGGCAAGGGGTACCATTCTGAATCTGAGGCAGCGTAGAAATTTGTTCAATCTCTTCTGGTCTACCACAGAGACCTCTTCTTCACAATAAGATAATATTGAGAACAGAAGCTTCTTCCCCTGTATTCCTGGGTAACCTCTTCTGTGGCTCCTAGATAAAGAAACGAGACCACTTCTTCTTGTAACAGGCTCTCATGAGAAGGGTTCCTGAAGAGAGATGGGGAGGAGGATGGAAATGAATGGTGATAACCATGGGCAACCACGTCCAATACATTTTTTCTGAAGTGCATCTGACCCTTTATGGAAAGGGGCAAGGCAGTTCCAAAAGAGGACTAGTGATTCATAATCAACACTGATATGGTTACAAGTAAGTACTCCCATCAAATCTGCTGAATGGCTCATAGGGAGGGGTGGGCAAAAGAGGAGGCAACGATGGGCAACGATGACTGATTTTCACAATTGTTTTGGCAGTAAGTATTGTTGGATGACCCCACAGTTTCTGTTGGGGCTGATATTATAGGACTTTATTATATATAAATCCCCAGTGATCTCAGAGTAAACTTCAGGTCTTTAAAGGAGTGGAGCATGTTGTCCATTCTCTTACTGGAGAGCTCCATCCCTTGAACAGGAGACCGTGCATGGTATCTTGGACTTCTCTCAGTATTTGAAATGCTAACAGTAAAGAGGTGTGACTCTGGGTCAAAGCCATGCCTTTTAACTTTGAGGCTGTGTTGGAGAAGTCCATGGCTGCCTGCTGCACCGTTCTGGCAACAATTTGTCCATCTTTGATTATTTCAGTTCCTCCCTCCAGTCCTGTGTTACTTTTACCAGCCCTCTCCCATGTCAGGAAATTATATTTGGGCAACACCACCCTAATATTTTGTCACATCAAGCTTCAGCAAAAAGGAAAAGGTGGCCTTGGGCCCAAACAAATGTAGTTTTTTGGAGTCCTTGTCTTGGGGCAAGCTTTTCTTGGAATGCTCCAACCACCAATGATCCTGGATTCGAGTGGAAATAAAATCTCTAAGTTTAGGGGGTACACATATGATAGGGTTTTTTTCTTCCTACCTGTTCAGACACCAGTTAAATGGTGGCTGGACTTTGCCAGAGCTCCTTAGCAAGCTCTGGCATTCCATCATTGAGTGAGAAAACAATCCTGTCCGGAACTGATGTAGTCTAGATTTCAAAGAATTTACGTGAATTTTCCTTTATGACCACTGTTTTGATATCTTGGATCTCTCTGATGTGAAATAGGGTATCCAGAAAGACTTTGAAATTCTCTATCACCAGGGTGGGGGCTGGTGTGACTGCCTCATGAAGCCATGACCTTCCCTGGAAACTGGGGGTGCAGTTTATTCATTGCACCCAGCTTCTGAGAGTGAATGTCATCAAGGTCCAGTGCCAGTGGTCTTGGTAGTGATGTCACTGGGATGCCTCATCCCCTCTGCCTGGATGAGGGATGGGGACCTACTGTGGTACACTTGAGATAAAGGTCCCCTGCTGGGCCAATACTGCATACCCAGTTGTGGCTGATCCATATAATTTCATGTGTTTCTCTTTTGTGGTGGTGCCCCACAAGAGGGATCTCCCCTGCTGGTTCTAGAGTTGATGTCAGAAGGTAGAGGGGAAAGGCATCTCTGCTGGAAGAGGACATTCCATTTTTAGTTCATTATGGCAGATGGAGCAAAGCACCTCACCATAAAGGTGAGGATTCTTTGCTTTTCTTTTAGAATGTCCAAAATTAGAGAATTTAAAGAATATAAGGAATAAGGAGGGTGAAAAAAGATGCTCTTCAAAATGAGTAGATATGCTTTAAGCTCAGAAAAAGTAGCTGGTTGGACACAAGCCAGGTCCTGTCTTCCTGCCACGGGTGGTGAAAGGGATATGAGAGAGTCATAACCATACATTATACCCTACATTGGAGTGCGAGGCATCATAGGCACATGCGCAGCCCCGATGGACCCTCTTATTCAAAAAAAATCCAATTGCATGCTTGCCTAGAGTGGAATCCACAGTGACACACACACACACAAAGAACAAAAATATATCCATCTATACATGCATAGATACAGACTTGTAGTTTAATCAGCCAGAAATATTAATGTAGCTTTGATGATGTAAAAGGGAAAACCCATTTTTAATGCATGCTAAAAGAATCTAAGTGTATATTGTATTTAAAAGTAATTCATCTTTTTTTTTTTTTTAAGCTTACTCGTTACAGTAAAGAACTGTATCTTTCAATGCTTTCCTGTTTTGGGATTGCAGAAAAACAAAGCTCCGTCATCATTTGATCTTCTTGCCTGTTCAGAATGAACACTTTTTGCTTCAGGAATTTATACTTCCCAGAATCAAAAAGTTAAAAGTACTATTTTAAAATTCTTTGTACATTCCAACTTCTAAATTTCTCTTCATTAAACTCATGCAAAAATCATTCTCTATAATATAAAAGAGTCCCATAGATCAAGACTACTTATATGAATGTATTCATATTTCATGCTAATTAGTCCCTGTACACGTAATCTCTTTCCCTAGTGTGTCCAGTACATGTGTCTCTGTCCTCAAATCGCTCATTAAATCTGCTATAGTTCATTTGAGCACTGTATCACTGAGACTGAATTAGACATTTTAGAATCCAAGGCCTCTGCTTCCTTTCTCGTGTGTATTTCATACAAAATCTTTACAAGGAAAGCTCTGGTACTGTTGTAGAAATAATGCATACAGTAGTCAATGTGCTCTGTAAGCTTATAAACAAGGTTATCACAAAGGTAGAGAGGTGTCCTCAGTGCCTCAATTGTACATGCACGTAATGTGCCCTGTATCTGACAAGTTCTGAGAAGCAGCAATCCTTATTCTTTTTAATGGGTACCTTTGAGACCCACCATATCTAGAAAAATACAGTGTTTATACTGAGACTTTAGACTACTCTACAGCCAAGATTTACTCACTACCCTTCACACACTCTCTCTCTATTTAATAGTCTCACTTTTTAATTAACCGAGAGTGTTCTGCAGTAACTATGATAACATACTTCTGTCTAAATGGTATCATTCAGAATCTAGTCCTACAAAGCAACAGAAAGTGGTTATGTTAACGTAACAGAGTGGTGCAGAGGTCTTAGGTACGGATTAATTTTTTTAAATCAGGACATGCCAATAGTTTCATTTTGGTCTTTTTCTCCGTATCCTATAGTATGAAATAACACTGCTGGAGGATAAAGATTTTGACTTTTGCTTCAGATCCAGGTCCCACATTCCCAAGGTAAGATCTTATGCAGGCTTAAAAATCCCACATTGATTTTGACTTTTCTATTTTTTGAACCTCAGACAAACAACATACAGTGTTGAAATTCCTCTCATGTACAGCAGAGTTTTTAAATCAGAAACTTTTAAGGAGGAGGGATCTTCACACTAATTCACTGAAATTTCTGATAATAATTTTAAATAATTCTCTACATATTTCCCTCAGTTTTCACTGTAGTAGCAGAACAGTTCAATTAAGCATTAATGAATTTTCAAAACAATTTCTACTGGCCCTACTGCTAATTTTAAAAGTGTCTTTACTCTGGCCTAAACACCGTCACATCAACTTTTTGTTTTGTTCCAGCTATTTTATTCTGATGGACTGTACTCTTTGTCACTTAGTCATTACAAAGACCTCTGTCTAACTTCTAAGCAACAGAAATATTGTCATTTCCAAGAAAAGCACAGCAAAAACCTCAGACTATACCTTTTAAATTCTCTTAAAAATCCTTAGGTTTAAGTATCAGTCATTTCAGCATACACAGATCCTTACAAGTAGATAAAGTATTCCAAGAAAAAGAAAAGCAAGGGAATACCAAATTACAGTTACTGTTTCCATACAAACGCAAACATTTCAATATATGAAATTTCACAGTTAAAATACTCAAACTACCTTAATCCTGCCTCTATTCATCTTCCCCTTTCTCCCACCTTTACTAATCCCAACTTCCAGTATTTCCCTCTTTGTTCCCTCAATTGCTACTTTGCAAGATTTTTGTTTGCACTGTGGTGTTTTGTTTTGTTTTGTTTGTTTGTTTGTTTTTAAACCAAGGACACTTTTTAAGTACTTGAAGGCCAGATGGTAAGGTTTGCATTTGAAAAACCATTGTATTTACATACCTTGCAGCTACAGTATTGGAAATGTGCACTGCAGAGCACTGGTTTACAGCTGACTTCATGGGGGGGCATGAGGGTTCCTAATAGCACTTGGATTATTGGTTGGTACATGGGCTCACTCATGAAAAGTTTTTAGCCTCAGATGACCCATAAAGCCAACAAGTAACAAGCCCAATATGGTTCATGTTGGTTTGAGAGTGACTAATAAGCTTCAAGGGAGAGAGATGCAATCAAAAGAAGAAAGTGAATCCTCCTCTGATCTCAACCCATCAAGCTCCCTGCAATCTCCCCTTTCAGGTTGTAGGTGGGATGCTGAGATGTGTGAATGAGGATAGGGTGGATAGGAGACATTCTATAATCTAGGTCACATCACTATAGCATTTCCACACTTTCCAAATAGTAATAGACTCTTTGTTCCTACTTATTCAACAGGTGAAATAGTTTGATCAAAGGTGTAGGTGTTGATGGCTACAAAACTAGGTCAAAATTTTCAGAAGTGTTTTTGGGTGACCTCCTTGATACACAATAAAGGCTTCTGATTCCCAGAAAGTGAACGCTCAGCACTGCCTGAAAAAAATCAGACTCCTTTAGGTTGCTTCAATTCAAGAAACCAAAAAGATTACTCCTTGTTGTTGCCATACTTAATTTTGCTGTAACTGAGAAGAGCAGGGGTTTGGGGAGAAATGCAGTAAAGTAGAATGAGGAGCTGTTTTTCCCTGTCCTGACAGGCTGTAAGAAGACAATTCTGTGAGGGAACACTCTCCCCCCCCAGTGCTGCTGCCTTTTGCCTCCAAGCTCTGTCTCTGGAGCTCCCAAGGAACCAAAATTAGCCCAACACCTCACGATGCCCCTTCCTGAAATTATTATTTGAAACGTGAACTTTTAAAATACGTAGGCATAAAAAGGTTTTGGTTCTGTGCACTAATCCTAGTTGGAAAAACTCTCAGACGTGGTTCAGCTGTCCCTCTCATGGTTAATACAAGGCTATTTAATACATAAATGACTTGGGAAAATAACTGTCTTAGTAATAATTCTTGTGTGTCAACTCTTTTAGTCCCACTATATTTCAACATTATTGTGTGTGTTTAACTCGTAGTTACTGCTCACAATAACAGGCAAGTCCTGCAAGTTTTGAGCAAACTTGTACAAAGTGCTTAGGGAACAGCTCAGTTTCCCCGTCATACACCATTTCCTTTTACCTCAATTCTGACCTCCAACACATCTCATTCATACGCTCTTCTCTTCCCTAAGGGGGAAAAAAGGCTACTTGTCAGTTGCTTCAGATCCTCAGCATATTCCTTCTGTAAATTCACACCTTGTTTATTCATGTCCTGTCATAAGAAAACAGATGCAATAAAAGCAGTAACAATGCCGCATACAGACAAGTAGCTTGATACCACTTACAGCCTAACCATAGCTCAGTTCCTCTTTACCTCAAGAGAACACATTGAACTCTGAAGAAAGAGGGAACGGAGGGTCAGTTTGGATCTGCAGATGCAATACAACCAGAGAACAGTTAGTAGTAAGCAAGTTTTCATCCTTTGTAACACTGTTTCTGAAAGAGCCCAATGCAGAAGACTAATGTTACTGCATTGACAATCCATAGCAAGACAGTGTAGCAGCACTAATTAAAATGAGACTGAAGCAGTGCTCAGTGCAGTGGGGCATCTGTTCTGAATTCTGAATCAAAAGAAAGTTGTTTTGTAAGTGTGAACTGAACACAAAATGAGTTCTGGTGAATTACCTGAAGAGAGAGCATAAAATGAGGATGCCAAAGCCAGCAGAACTCAAGTAGAATGGACCTTAAGCTCTTGTCCAAGTCACAACAAGTCTGAACACAATGTTAAGCCCCACAGACTGCCTTATTGAAATACCTATATATCTGATTAGCTTCCAAAAGCTACATATCTTGCAGATTTCCTAATGTATCTTATTGTAGCAAGGTAGTAACTGATTGCTGTGACACTTCCCACTGGTACCCAAGGTAGCGATGACCCTCACTCTCATCTGCCCTTATTGTGAAGTAGTCTTATCTCTGCCAGCTGTCTATCAACTCCCTAACCATACCACCCTCTGGCAATACAAGCACTGACTTCCAAGTTTCCACAGGCCTCTCTCTCTCTTTTCACAGGCACCAATTAAACCCTGAGTCCTCCAAGAGTCCCTGTCCTGTGTTCAGCCCCTGATCCACTGAACACACAGAGCTCTCAGATCCACTACTCCCAAAGGAAGAGTACATACCAGCTGATTAGATTCAACTCAGGATCACCATTCCACTTACCATACAGCACTTACATATATTTATAGTGAAAACAAGAATAAAAGTTTAGCATAAAGGAACAGAGATCGAAATGACAGAAAGTATGAATATTGGAAATAAAACAAAATCATAATGTGCTTTCCAGAACCTAAGCTTAACTCACAAGACAGTCCCTTATCTCCTACAGGATAATTTACCCCAAATCTTTTTTCCAGCATTTTGAACCAGAATGGCTCAGATCCCCGATTCATACGATCAAGCCTACTGTCAGCTTGTCCTCACAGACTGAAGGATACCAGTGTGTCTCTGCGCCTTCTAATATACCATAACACACCTTTGATCTTCAGCTGAAAACAGGGTCTTTCCCACTATTTACTTCTTTCTGTTCCATTCCTTCCGAAATCCCCACAAGCTCTCTATTAGCATTAAGCCTCCATACGCTACAATAAGATAAACCACAAATATTCGTCCACCAGGGAGGTTAAGCGTCTCTCATGTCACGGCTAGGGAGATTTGTCTCGAGACACGCTACCTTTGAGTGGCCTACCTTTACAAGGCGCAGAGAAGATGACTTTCAGTACACATACATAACACTGCACTATGTTTTTCACACACCTCTCTCAATTGCTATGACAACTGTGACACAAGCTTTCATTAGAGACCTTGCATGAAATTCTTTTGGTGAACCCAGGGGATCCCAACATCACTGTGTGCACTTGTGCCTTTTGCCAGTTGGCATCAAGAAGTCCTTGTGTCATAATCACTCTTTCACACCCTAAATGTGCAATCTGGTCTCTCCTGATATACCACGATGTTCTAAATGCAAGCCGCCATACAATAACTTCTTGATATCATTGCTATATGAATAGTAAGATGTTTTTATAGACAAATATAGCAAGGTCATTTGATGCTAGACTAATTACTAATGTAGGAAGCCATTTAAGTAGAAAGTGTTTATATTAATGGGGAATTAATAAATTAATTACTGGAAGTATGGAAGGAAACACTCACCCGATTCAGGAAAACAAGAAAATGATTGTTCCAAAAACTGTCATGTAAATTCAGCAACTTAGGCTAATGATTTTCTAAGAGTAATTGAAAAGACTGTTCTGAGAATTACTCTTCTGTAAAGAACAAGAGTGTCTGGACTTTCTGAAAACAAATTTTAATTTCCTGTCAAACACTAATAAAAGTAAAATGTTATCTCAGAAAACGAACTGAATAAAAAGACTTAAAACTCACTGTAAAAGTTATCTGGCTCTTTCCGGCCAGAAGAACAACAAAAGGCAATTAAAGAAATGTTCCAAGTTTTGTATATTCAGGAACAGAATCAACCCAAAAATGCATGGTGCCAAGGAAAGAGTGATAGCAACCAATCTAAATCTAAACAAGCAAGAAAGAGGCATGTGCATATAAAGGACTCTGAAGTGAGCACCCCATATTCACACCTCTGTTACGCTGCTTAGACAGCAAGCACTCCATAACTTATTGTGTCCATCTCTACAAACAAGCTGCCACAAACAGGTAAGAAAAACAAAGACTGAATAAGAAACCGACCCAGGGAAACCTCCCCAAGACTTCAACATAAGGAGGAAGTTAACTAGAACAGTGCCTAGAGATTAGATTTAAAACTTTTGTAATGATTTTGATGTAATATTGAAATACTGTTGGAACTTAAAAGACTAACAGTTTCTCCTGTTAATCACCAACTTGGTTAAACCATGTATTCCTGGAGAGAAGATGTGGCTAACCAATGGTAAACAGAGAAATTGTGGGATTTAATTGGCCTATCTCAAAATAGATCCTTAAATGGCATCTTCTAAGTAACTTATTTAAATATTCTCTTCAGCTTCATAGGATGTAGTTTAGATTGCTTATTTTGCCAACTATAAACAGGCTGGTTATTTATTAAAAACCTTTTATTTACTATTTATATCATTTATAAATTTGTATTTATTACTACTTTGCCAACTATGAAGTGGCTGGTTATAACTAACAGGTCTAGTTCGCCTAAAAAAACTCAGGGGTGTAATCTCTGTTAAAATCTCTCCACAGTCAGACACACAGAAGAGCTTGTGATAGAAGAGACCAGTTTGTCATTTGTGTTGCTAAATGTTTTCTTTTCCTTAATAATAAAGTAGCCATGGCTAATAATTGTTATTATTTTGGTGTGTCTTGATTATGGTTTCCCTAAAGTATGCCAAAGAACTCCTGTGACTAAACAGTGGGAGACACACCCTGCATTGGCAGTAAGAGAACCAATTACTAACAGCTGGCCTACCATTTCTTCTTTCTCTACATATGTTTAGTAATTTTTTTCAAACTAAATAGGCATCCAACACTGTGAAGCTACTCACCCGCTTTCAGCCCCCCAACTCCAAGATATTTACATTAAGCATGATCTCTCTCCATTTTTTAAAGCCATGCTAAATAACCTACATGAACATCCACTAGCATCAATCCCTATCATAAGAGACGGAACTAGTGGGCAGAATATTAAACTTCCCATAGATACTTCTGAGGGCAAACCTTCACTGAACAGAATTTCTGTTTCCCTGAAAAGGGGAAAAGTTAACACTGACTTTAGTGGGATTGCTCACTTGCTTAAAGTTAAGCACATGCTTAAATGCTTTTGCTGAACAGGGGCCAATATGAACATGTGCACAGGAAAGGCAAGCTATTCCCTGATTACATATCCATCAGTCACTGTTTAAATAGAATTTAAGTTGTGATAACCAGGGCCGGCGCTAGGATTTCTGACGCCCTAGGCGCCGGGACATTTCGCCGCCCCCCGCGTGGGTCTCGCAGCTCCGGCGGAGCTGCCGCAGGCATGCCTGCGGCAGGTCCACCAGAGCCACGGCTCCCTGACCCCGGGAGCG